>NW_018165615.1:12290-33591 GCF_001263595.1 Phalaenopsis equestris | reverse complement strand
TCGGCGCGGTCCGTTTCGTCATCCGGGATCGTCCGGACGAGTTTGCCGACGGGCGAGTCGATTTAAGTCAAAGTCGTGTGTGGTTCAGTGAGTGCATGAATTGCAGCGTTCGTGAGTAATCGAGTCACAAAGGGTTCACCTAAGGCTGTTGATCCTATAGGAACTCAATTTCGGGCCCTCTACATGTTGGTCCTTAGCCCTTGCAACTAAAAGTTGAGTGCTTGAAACCACTCATGCGAGTTCTTCACAAAAATGAGTCAAGAAGTGGCTTGAAGTTCTACGGGAGGTGGGCTCCATTACTAGTCTGCTAAGATGGTCAACCAGGAACTCCTAAGGCTAGATTATGGGTTATGGGAGTAGGAGACTAAGACCTCAAAAAAATGAGGTCAACAATAACATAAGAGAAATTATAAAAATTTACCCACAAAACTTCGAATGCTCTTCTGCACGCACCGCTCATTCTATGTTTCATTCTCGGTCGCGCATTGCCAAGAGCTACTCCAAATTCAACATCGATGACTTAAATGCCTAAAGTTCTTGAACTGTTTTTGCTGTCGGACCGTCTGTCCTAAGCGCCAAGTTTCTAGACACTCTACTACCAACACTGAAACGAGTGTAACTAGGCACAGATGCGCCCTTTTTAGGTGTTGGATTATCTGCGGCTTTATTTTAGAAGATGTTCATTTAAGTGTTGGATTGTCCTACAGTTATGATGGAAACTTGGGATTTGATCGATTCATAAGCAAAATTACACCACAGAGAAAACACACCAGTTCAAGAAATCCAAAATCAATAAATTGAACAGAAGCACAGTACAAAAATTCAGAAAAAAACACACAAAAACTTAACGTGAAAAAACTTGAGAACGAGAAAAAATCATGGAGTCACACCACACTAAAAATTTAACTATGAAAAAGAGAATATTACAGAGTTACACCACTCAGATCCACTCTCTACACCACTGAAACTTATAACAATTCATGCTCGTTCCTCTCTTAATCTTGCAAGTGAAAGCACTAGCCGAAATCTACCATCAACTTGCTCCACGCAACTTCGCTCCTATTAAGCATCTTTGAGAATACACTATGAAAGAGTACGACCCTTCATGAAACAAGGGCTTAAATCCCTAAATACATACAAACCGCAAATGGCAATGTAGCCCTGCTCCAAAGCATTGTCTTTCCACTCGCTCGGGTTGACGTCACAAATCTGGGAGCTGTCCTGCCCCTACTGGGCGTTGGAATTCTGAGTATTTGGTTTGCTAAAGGAAGACCGGCGCCTAGACACCCACCTATGGCATAGGGATGATGACCCTTCCGGACTCGGGCGCAGGACACCCAAAATGGGTGTTGGGGCACCCACTGCCCAAGAGCAAGAGCGCCCCTTGTGAGGCATAAGAGGGGCGCCGCCCCCTCTGGACCCAGGCGTGGAGGCTCTTGAAATGGGCATTGGGGTGCCCGCTACCCAGGTGCAGGGGCGCCTCTTGTGAGGTGCAGGGGCGCCTCTTGTGAGCTGCAGGGGCACTACTTTTGGCACCCCCTTCCATTGTTGTTTAATGCTAGCATATAAGTAGACTCCACACTCAGCTCGCCCAACGAAGTGTTAGGTCGCCCAGTGTATATGCATGATTCAATTTTCCTACCTTGATGCAATTAGGCTCCACACATTACAATCACAATAACATCAATATACCCTCGACTGACTTATTTTACTTAATATGCTCCAAATCAATTTTCAAGGTCCTTAGTTATATGTTCTACGAGATCAATAAAAATCATATCAATATTCTTTCTTTACCCTTTATATTTTTTCCATTAATTATCTAAGCACACAAACCTATTTTACCATAATTCTTTCTACCAAGTTCAAACAAGTGACAACCACAATTAATTCAATTCAATTTGAGATTTTCATTGAAACAACAAACAATCAAGGAATTGTAACATCTTAGAGCTGAGTTACTTTTCCAAATTTTCCTTTTATTTGGGTAGTGAATTTAGACGTGATGAGAGTTGGTGGATCACCTTTGAAACATACTCGTTAACTGTGGTGTTTATGACCTGCAAGATTGTCTCCTTCTTCACTTTAGAAGGTCCAATGATTTGTATAAGAACATCTTTAGGAACCTATTATGAATGGAATAAAAAGAATAAAAGCAAGCATAGTTAAGTTTAAGAAAAATATGAAAAAGCAGTGTAAATGTTTCATAATAGTCATAGTCTGGTGAAGGACATGAATTTTGACTGTTATTTCAAGCTAATACTAATCTCTCGTATTCATGTTAACTCGACAAAAAATACAGATAGAGCACGAGTTATATTTTCTTTTTGTGGAGTTGAAGGCTAGGTGGATGTCTAAGGAATTGTCACGGCTTAGTGTCCTAAATAAGAATCCAATATGTTCAAATTAATCCAATCAATATCTGAAAAAAAAAATTTAATCCAATCAACCAAAAAAAGAAATTCATAATTCATAATTTAAATAATCAAGAAATAAAACTCTAACTTTTAAGAACTTAAAATAACATTGTAAGGTAAGATACCAGCTGCAATAGCTGACCTGGAAAGTAATTTAGATTCAGAAGCTGCAGCTATTAATAAAATTATTAATTCCATTTCAGTAAATATTGCATGTACATTTACTCAAAGTTTAATCATTTTTTTCCAAATGAATGTAAGCGTCAAGAGATTTAAGAAGTCCTATTTTTGATAGGGTCGCCAATAGGTGTGTTTCATTCCTAAATCTCACTTTATAATTGCAACTTATGTAGAAATAAATTAATATAAAAGAATACTCTCCATATAATTATTTATTTATTTATTTACGTTATTAACTTCAAGCATAATGTAGGCTACGAAAATTCATAGCCCGGACTCTCTTTGAGAGCTGTGTTTAGTATTTCGGGTCAAATTGTTAGAAGATAGATGATATAGTAGATAAGACACTACCAAGAGATGTCACCCTCATTTTGCGAGTACTTCAAGATATAGGGTTTAAGGTTTCCAATTGGCGCAAGCCCCTATGGTTAATTACTCCTCTCGATAATAGGAGAGCACTTTTGATTAAGGCTAATCATTAAAAATTGAATGTACAAAGTATAGTAGCAACATAAATAAGTTTTAGGTTATAAATTTTGTCACCTTAAGCTTAGAGTCAATGGCTTTGAAATGATAACAAACCTGATCAAGATTGCATGATTCCATCATCCCAAGTCGTCGTGATCTCAGATCTAAATGGTCGGAAGAGGAACTCGGCCCAACCTAACCAAAAGATCCTTCTCAGCAACCATAGGCTGCATCATTTAAGAGACTCTTCTTGATATGGGGTGAATGTTTTCTAAGAGGAAAATTTTCTATAGACCTAACTAACAATGGGCTTTGTGTCAATCAAATGTAACATTATGATCAACAAATCCAAAGGTAGAAAGCGATTGAAGAACATACATGTCACAACTCGACCTAATAGCTTAGAATTAACCAAAGTCTGTAGTCGGAAGGTGAAGGCATTTACATAACTATCCACAGATTTATAAAATATTCCAATATATAAAAGAGCTGCTAAAATTCTCAAAGTAAAATAAAATAAAACATCCAAAATTAATAACTTAATCTAAAGATCACATATCAAACCAGTATTGAATAGTGTATCACTATCTGAAAAGAAAAATACAAAAAAATTATCATCATAAATACTTAGCAGCCATGGTTCTCCTATAAAATAAATCTCTCATACCAAACATATCAACATATAACAGTTTTTTTTTAAAGAACCATTAGTTGCAATAATAAGTTTGACTTAGTGAGTAATAATAATCTTAATATGCATTAAATTATTATGCTAATACGACATATGAATGATTAAAAGAAAATTCAATTCATTACCTCATAAAACTTTAAATTTATCCATTTTCATTTCATTTTACCGTCATACCCAATTTTAAATACTGAAAATAAACCTACTATGATTAATGATTTAAAAATTGAAGTTTTGAGTGCAAATTCATTAATTGTAGTAGGTCTATTTTCAGTATTTAAAATTAGAGCTTTGTTCCAAAGCTTTTTTCATAGAATATTCTGAAAAAGGAATTTTACTAAAGAGGAGGATTTTCCTTTTGACTCGATAATTATTTTAAACATTTTATTTCGAGTCTTTTCATCCTTAATTTGAGATGCAATTTTAATTATCTCTTATTTCATTGAAGATGATAGAGTGAATAAGCCGTTCATTTTGACTATTGAATTGTAATAATTTTCATTATTACATTTGTACTCAGATTTTGTGTAATTATTTTCATCAAATTCTCATGAATAAGAGGAATTGTCCTCAATTTTGCCTGAATTATTAGACATCTCTGTTTTTTCAAGAGTTGAATTTAATATGATTTTAAAAATAGATTGCTTAATATTTTCGTCAATATTAAACTCATTTATTTTCTTTTTAACTATGCATTTATTTGCATAGTGGTCGGTCTTGCCACATTTGTAGCATTTAATTTTTATCTCTCTTTTTCTTATGAGAAATCTTTGGTCATTTCTCTGAATAATATTTTTCAGAATGTTGTTTATGATATTTTTTTTATGAAAAAATTTTACTTCTTTTGGAAATTTAGGAATATCATAAGTAAATAGTTCACAGAAAGTGTCTAATTATTTTCTTCTGTCAACATTTACTTTTTAATTTGATATTTCAATTTGAGATCTGTACATAAGGCTAAGTCTTCTTGTACACACGTATTTTATTAGTTGTCCATATGTCAGATTTTCATATGGAATACGTTTGATGGTTGTACCTTGTAATTGTCTTTTTACCTTATCGGTAAAAAGATTAGGTCAACATTCAATAAAGTTTTGTTTATAGTGTGTAATATTTGCATCTGGTGGAAATATTACTCTAATTAAAGAGACATCTTTGTACTAATGAAAATATGTTAAATTTAGACATCTTGATTTTTGTAAAGGAGAACGAATTTGTTCTCCATTATCAGATACTATGCCAACAAAATGTTGTAAAATATGGATAATTAATTTATAAACAACATCAATATTTTCTTGATTAGGATTTCTTATTATTGTAGTACTTAAAAATTCTTCTCTTTGTTCTTGAGTTAAATAAGTATCTCACCAGCCTTTGAGAATATCAGTGAACCCACATGTTAACTGGGTTACGATTTGATGGACTCGATTATTATAACTCTGGACTGCAGAGGCATAATTCATCATTTGTTGTAAGACGATTTGTATTTGACGATCAGTCATGCAGTCAATGTCTCATTTAATATATTTGATAAATTATAATCATTTTAATATTTATTATTATCTTCTTGATATAGAACGTCTACAAGAGTAGGTCGAGGTTAATAGTATCAAACTGTCTACCTAGTTTGATATGAAGATGAAGCTTTATTGCCTTTTAATTTATGTATTTTAAATAATTCTAATTTTGAATTATTATCTTAAAATTATTCTTCAATGTGTTCAATTTTAATCTTATCGTTATCATAATTTTTTGATTGATCAGTTAATTGATCATCTTTATTTTAGATCATAGTTTTAGTAGATTTTATTATTTTAATTAATTCTTTAAAATCCTGAGTCAACATTCCTATATTATCAATAAAATCTTTGAACACATTTAATTATACCAATAAAATCTTTGACGACATTAGTTTCTAGAGTTTTTCCAAAAGCATTTCGGTCAAAATTTAAGTTTATATTATCTAGATCTAATACTGTAGGAGCAGTTGAAAAATAAATAGATTCCAATATTTCACCAGAATTAATTTTCCATTTTTTTGTTATCATGTCTAATTCATGTTCTAGGTTTTTGGTTATTTGATTATTAACGATGTTAAAAATGAACGAAATTCTTTTCCTTCATAGAATCTTTTTTTATTTTCTTCAAAATAAATTTCAAAAAAAATTCTTTTATCATCTTCTGTAGTATAACTATGATACTAATTTTTGAATGATTCGTATTTAGGTTGTGGATGATCATTGATTAAAGTTTGTATGATTTGCTTATTAGGTAATTATTTTAAGTCAGTCATTATTAAAATTAAAACTAGCTTCTGATTGTGAAAAAAGATTTTCCATCCTAGTTGAGTGTAATAGATTGTTACTTGACATATTTATTCTATTTATTTGTTAATTTATCAATGAATTTTCATCGAAATCATTTTGAGATAAATTTGAAGAGGGATAAAACATCCGGGGAAGAATGATGGATCTTCTCAAATTAAATCTTATCACAACATCACCGGCAATATCTTGACTAACTTGTTCAAAATCCTGATTAATTATAGATTGGGGATTTACAGCAGTTTGTAACTGTCATGACTCACGAAACCTTACTTCATCCAATTTTATAGTCCTATTGATAGTTATAATTGAAGCCACAAATTTGTTTCTACGATTGTAGATCTACTATTAGTTTCATGTTATTTTTAATATTTGGACATAAAGTGTTCATTACCTTAGAATAAATTCTATAAATTATAGCAATGATTTTAGATCCAGGTAAAAATTCATACTCATGTAATTTTATCTATATTTTAGCTGTTTCAAAAAGATTTATGTCTGTAAGTGACAGACTTATATTTTGGGGAAGTGTTAAAGAAAATTGGTCCATGACACGGGCTGGTTTTCATAACTCTCATTAACGATTGTGCTCGATTCAGGCATCTTGCATCTTTTAAGCAAGTTAAAATTGAAGTGTTTAATCCTCGTAGTGTTAGAAGTTTAAATGCTACTTGAACTAAGTCTATATGAATATATTTATAATTTTCTAAGTAATTATTTAAATCTCCTTGATTTAATTGAGAAATTATTTTTTCTTGTTTGTCTATTGTTAAAAATAGTTCAACAGTTTTAATTGATGATTTACCTTTAAAATCAAACATTTCAATTTTATAGATTAGAGTTTTATCCACTTTAGGAATAGTTCATTTATTTAAATCTTTTTCATTTGCAGGATATTCCTGCAATTCTGCATTTTTAATATTATTACTTTTATATAGAGATCTTGTATGTTTCGAGATATTATGGTACTATTGTATCGTGAAGATGTGCTCATGAAAGACAATCGATAAAACATATAGAACTCTTTTTCGTTAAATAAGTTTAATATGATAATCCAACAACAGCTAGATGAAAATATTATTGTTCCACTAAGGATTTAATCCAAAGGAAATGAGTCAACAAAAACCAGGCAACAAAGAGTCCATCCCGGACATAAAAAACACCCACATACGATGATGGCTATCGGATTAAGCTTAGCTTAGAGCAATAAGATAATCAAACCAGAAGATCGAACTCAGTATAATCTTGCATGTCAGTTAAGGATATTATTTTACAGAGCAACACCCGACTTTACTATGCATGATATACATATCCTGACAGAGTTAGGTTACCATATTAAAATTACTTACAGAAACTCCAGAAAAAATTTAGCCACTCATGGCTCTGATACCAATAAATATGTTTGTGTGTGTGTGTGTGTGTGTGAGAGAGAGAGAGAGAGAGAGAGAGTAAAGTAATAAGTCATCATGGAGGCATCATAAAATGTGGTTTGGATTAAACTATAAAAAGGGCAGGGAAAGAAGGATGACTAGTGCAGCCGGTTGGCACAGATGTTGAAAGTGCGGGCATGTGTTTGGCCATGACGAATTGTGGAGACCAAGAAAAAGGGAGTATCAATAAATATACCTCTATATGGGAAAAAAGGAAGTTTTGCTTACCTCTGGCGTTTTCCCTGCAAAAGTTGATGCCATCCACCATGAAAAACCAAAAGTAACAAATTCAGTTTCTAACCACAATAGGTGCATTAATCAAACAAACAAAAATAAATTCAAACAAATTGAAAGTTGATAATATGTAATGAATGCCAAGGTTTTGATGGACAAATAAAAAAGATAGATATTGCAGTTAACAATTTCGATTGTACAAAAAAAAAAAAGTTTTTTTCTCTGAAGTTTTGAAAATCATTGAACCACAATGCGTGTTTAACTACTAATTGTAGCTTACTTAGGATAATGATAAAAAACAATGGCTCTCATTAGGTTACAAAAATACTAAATAATAACGTTTTCCATCCATATGAATTAAAGGTTCATTTTTCTATTTTCATTTGATAGACATGAATGTAGATTAAATATAACCGGATAGTATACTATATTCTAGACATAATTTTTCTTGCTTCATTAAGAACAGTTTAAAGAGAAAAATGCTCCATATTTGGAGAAAACAAAATACAAAGCTTGATATCCTATACTACGCAAGATAAAGGCGTGCCTAACAAGTAACTCTTAAATTTCTACGAAAATGCACCTCCTTTAACTCTCCTGAAACCAGGAATTGGTTGTGCAGCATCAACAAGCTTGGAGAAAACATCATCAAAAATTTCTTGTGTCCTTGCACCAGAAACATCAACCCTTACCTACATTTCATTATGAACGAGCAGATTAGAGTAAGAATGAAGATAGTAATCAAACCTTTCTCTAGTATCAAGTACATTTTAGTTAAATCTCTTTAATATATCACAAGGTCACATTCATAGAAAACTATAGAAATAAAAAGGAGAAGACAAAGGTACGTACCTTGATCTCTCTCTCACCAACATCAGCATAAACTCTAAAATCTTTGAAACTAGTTGCAGACTGATTGAGACTTAGAATTCCTGTTGTATAGAACAATATATTACTGAGAATCTCTAAATCAAATGCAAGAAAGGCAAATAATTGTGTACCTGAAGAAACTGAAGAGAACGAAGTGAAAATACTTTGCACGGCACTGCATGTAAAACTCTATTATTAATATATGGAATTAAATAGGATAAATGGAAACCCAGATTGAATTTATCATTATCTTAGCAAAAACAAAGGAATCTCTAAGAAAACTAATGATGTAATTTCACAAAATTCTAATCATGTAAAACATAGTGAAAATGCAAAACTGGAAGGGAAGAAATGAAAACAAACTGACAAATGTAGTTCCATCCATCGCAATGGTTATCAAAAAAGAAAAAAAAAACAAATCTCAAGTGCAATGATGGCTCGCTTAGGAACCAATTTTTACAAAATAACGTCATTGAGTAGCTCAAGTAGAAAAATTGCTGACAATGAGTTATCATGTCGGAATAAGGAAAATAATTTTTAAGGCACTGAAATATTATGAGAAAGGCTTTGATTGCCAAAAAGCACTAGCTCAAGCGGCATGGCCTCTCTATCAGTCAGAGTAGAATACACAAGTACAATTCTGGCCTATGACTTTATATGACCTTCTTTAAATTAAGTATTTACAACCTCCCTGAATATCAATCAGTAGCAGACGTCATGCCTAGTTATATGCCAAACTTTCTATCAATAAAATAAAATTATAAATGTTTTTATCAATCATATCAGCAATACTTCTGATGCCAGGAAAAAAAAAATCACTACAAATATTGTCAGGAACATTAACTCAGTCTGCTAGCTTTGCTTTCTTAGCATGATTTGCTTGAAATCATGAAAAGACAAATGATGTGAAAAAAGGAAATCATGATCATGTGAAAAAAAAGTAAAATCAAATGCTGTCCATTCAACTCGAATTAGCTCTCATCAATAAAATAACTCATATACAAAATACCTCCTAGCAGTTCCAAAGGAGTCAGTTTTCAAACGAAAAGCAAAAAAATTTCTTTGGGGCAACAGTACTCTGGCATGGACGTCAAATTTTAGCCTTGGACCAATTATCTGTGAAATCAAAAGGAAACAAGAGGACTTTTACATTGTTGCACATTAAAGTTACGCAGCACAAGACTTAAAAGAAGCAAACATCACAGAAGGCACCATAATACCTGAATTCTGGGTCGAATAACATAAATGACTTCAAACAGCTAGGCAATGGATGCACTAGTAAGAATATGATAAGAAATTGACACTGAACAAGTTGACTTTTGAAGATATAAGACACAGACACAACTTTGACACAACATTATAAATGGAGGGGAGACATGTGTTGATTCAATTAACAGTGACTGAATACTACACTCTGATTTTCTCTAAAAAAATATCTTAACATTGTAAGAAAATCAATGAAGTTACTCAAGTGGTCTCCTAATTTTGACCCAAATCATGAATCTCCTACTGTACCGGTATGGTTTATTCTACCTGGTCTCAAGCTGCACTTTTTTCATCATCAGATTCTTTACTCTATTGGGGCCATACATGGGGACCCTATGAAGCTAGATCTACCCACTTTCAACCTAACCCGACATTCTGTTACCAGACCTTCTGTTATCAGAATACTTGTGGAAAGAGATATTACTTTACCTAACGTTACTGAAGTCTGGTTGGGCACAACTCACAATGGATATTGACAACAAATCGTCATGGAGCATAGAGCTCCTTATTATTCTCATTGTAAGATGTTTGAGCATACCCTTTGATAAATGACATAAGCTCCATCCTAATTTGAAATCTAAAGATCAAGTGAATAAAAATGGATCTAACCCCCTGGATATATCTGTTCCACTTGGAGAGAAAACTACCACATGACAGGATTGGTGTCTAACTTAATTGCCCCTGTGGACCCCTCCTGAAAATACTGTATCTGCGAATGATATGAAGCTGGATAGCTCTGAGCAACCTACACTTTAAAACCCTATTGAAAACAACACTGAAGGATCCCTACCTACACGGACTGGGGTAGAGGTGATAACTCATACCTCACGATAACTCATAATACCTCACATACACTAGAACCTATTGTGGGTACAACTGTTGGCAATCCTTCTACTACAACACTACCACCTCATCCGAATGAGCAACAATCTTCATATGAGAAATAACAGGTCTACACTTTCAGGAGGAAGAAGAAGAATGGAAATCTACTTGAGCTAAAGAATCTAATGGATAATATTTTGGTTACTTCGGGCAATGGTATGCACCTCACCAATTTATCAGCTGGTTCCCATCCGAGAACTAGAGGCAGAAGAAGAACTAAATTTTTAGGTTTTTTCTTTTTTGTGTGTGTTGTGCCGTGTGGGCTGGGTGCTTATTTTTATATATATATATATATGTATATACACATACATAGAAAATGAGTCAGCTTGAATCTCAAAATAATCTGCTGACCTAAAAAGGAATGACGTAGCAAAGGTAGGCTCACCGAAAAATGACCCGTCAGCCCAGAAGACTCACCGGCTTATGTTAGCACGAGATCTTCTGCAACGTTTCGGCAATACACGCCCAATCGACTCATCCTAAAGCCAGAGACAATCGAGGGTTCTCTCAAGACATCATGTTATCACAAGCTCCAACCACCCCAGTGGGATCTCCTCACCTAAAGGGCAAACTACTCATCAGGTTACAGTGACTCGCTCTCTGCCCGATGACCTAGCTTTACTCAGCTCGCAAGAACTCCCTCGACAAGATTTGAGGGTTGACAATCAGATCAATATGTCCGGTTGGTTGGTGTCAACCGACTGAATCATTCCTACCGACTATTATAAAAAATTCAGCCAATCGGACCTGCTTGAAGAATCAACCGGCCAATGGTCCATATCCATCCGACCGACCGACAGTATTGATCGCTTCACCAAGTCGGCCCAGTTGATCGAGCCGAAGAACAACAAGGCCCTACCACCAAAGGAGTATAATATTTAGAATAACCTATATAGACCCTAATTAAATAGGAGCATAAATGTAACTTCAACTCTTATACCCCATTTGTCTTCAAATAGGGGATCATTACATGAATAAAAGGTTACACAACTCCCCCAATTTACGTCTCTTTAGTTCACTCCTCTTTTTCCTTCTCTCTTCCTTCTGTCATACGCTTTATTCCTAGGGTGTGATTCAAAGAACAATCTCAGATTCAACTATATAAATATATATATATATATATATATATATATATATTGAAAGCCTAACAGGGTCAAAATACATAGTATCAAGTGGCTAGAGAGCGACTCAATTTGGTCTTGTCTCTGCCTCTAGTTCTAAGGAAGGAGCAAGCTAATAAGCTGGTAAGATGATTGTCATTGCAGCAGTAACCAATGTATCATCCAATATGTTCCTGGGCTGGAGTCGGTCTCCATTCTTCTTCTTCCTCCTAGAATAGACCTGTTAATCCTCATCCGAAGAATCAGTCTGATGGGGTGGTAGAGCTGAAGCAGAAGGAATACTAACCGCAGTACCCATAATATGTTCTACTAAATGTGATGTATGAGTTGTCTCTACACCGGATACTTTCTGAAGAAGTGAAGCTACGAGATTCTCCTGATTATCAGTCTGAACACTATCAGTCTGAACACTGTCTGAACACTGTCATTTGTAGGTAATAGTCTATCAGTATTGTTTTCTATGGGGTTTGAAGGTGTCAGCATCATATCACTCGTAGTAACAGTAACAACATTGTCATGGGGGGCTCCTCAGAGCAACAAACACCTCCTATCTGGTAGTATCCTCCGCAAGTGGAACTAAAATGTCCAGAGCAGTGGGGTTAGACTCATCCTTATTCACTTGAACCTTAGATTTTAAATTTGGATGAAACTTGTGGCATTTATCAAGGACATGACCAAACATCTTACAGTGGGTACAATATGAGGGTCTGTGCTCCATGACGATTTGTTGCCAATAACCATTATAGGTTGTGCCCAGTCAGACTTCAGTAACATCAGGTAAAGTAATATCTATTTCCATAAGTATTCTGGCCACCGAGAGTCTGGTTAGGTTGAAAGTAGGTAGATCTAGCTTCAAAGGATCCCCAAGGATGGCCCCAATAGAATAGAGAACCTGATGGTGAGAAAAATGCAGCTTGAGACCAAGTAAACTAAACCATACCGGTACAGTGAGAGTTTCATGTTTTGGGTCGAAATCAAAAGACCACTTGAGTAGCTTCATAGGTTTACCAGCGATGCTAAGATATTTTCTGAAGAAAATTCGAGTGTAGTCCTCAGACACGGTTAACTGAATCAATACATGTCTCTCATCCATGAGCCCCACTTTCCACTTTCCTGTTAATTTGAGATCATCAAAACTTTTTATGATAATTTTCATAGGTGAGTCCCCACTGAAATTTCTCAATAAGAGCAAATTTGAATTTGTCAGTCAGCATTGAAATTTCTGACATGGAGAAAAAGAGTTGTCTTCTCACTTTTTATGCTTGTATCTTAATAAATGGACAGTCACATATACCATCACGATGCTCCTTATAACTTGAAGGGAAAACAACCGCCGTCTCCTCCTGAAAATTACCCACCATGTGGGCAAAGGAGAAGGTTTTGCCAGGTTCAACAGAAGAACAAGAAAGCTCCATCAGAGCAAAGAAACTGCAAGTCAGGCAGAGGCAAAAAAACGAGCCTGAAGAGCTGCACAGGGACCGAATGCGTAGAAGACAGAAGACAACACGAAGTCGCAGCTCGGCAGAAACCGCAGCTCGACCCGCGCAGAAAAGAACCGCAGAAACTGGATGGCTAGCTGGAAGGCGCGAAGGAGGAGACGATGAAACCGCACGCCGAAGCCTTTCGTCGTCGTTTGGCGCGAGAGGGAAGACGATGATTCGTCGTCGTCGAGTGCGGGAAACAGCGCCACGTCGTTGTCGAGTCAGGAATTAAACCTAGGACGCCGATGCCGACACCAACGCTGACACGCCATTGCGATCCTTAAACGAGATAGCTTATATATATATAATTTTAAAATAATATATACTTAAGCATAAAGTAAATAAACATAAAATAAAAAAAAGATCCTAACAGTATAAAGATGAAAAAATAATGATATTTAAGAATAAAAATAAATTAAAATGATTGTCATATTATACACAAATCAAAAAAATAGGCAAAGAAAAGGTAAAAAAGTTATGAAAGATATTAAGTAAAACAAAAAATAATAAGTAATCAAAATTTAACAAAAAATAAAAAAAAATACAATCATCAATAATTTTTTAGAATGTTGCCTACAAAAAATAAATATTAGTTATTTGGTACAACATAAATCATCAAAACATAATACTTTATTATACATTTTGTTTTTATTTATAAAATTTAAATATAATTTTTAAAGCACGTGGTCCAAATTTTATTATTATTATTATTAGACACGTGATAGGTGTGATCAATACGTATCAGATGTATGCCACACGTGTCATTGTCCAACACTATATTTCTACTTGTAATAAAATTTTGGTGCATCATAGGCTATAGCTGACGAAAAGAAATATAACACAGTTAACATTCTCAAAGAAAAATTGATCAACCACAGCTCCATGTAAAAAAAATCAATAACCAACAAAAAGGGCAAAATAGAAATGGTAGAAACTATAGAATTATAGCTGCAACACAACGTAGTACAAAGAGAAGAGGAAACAATTGTTGTTATCTTGCAAAAATACAGCATCTTTAAAGGTCTCATTGGTGTATGGTTATAGGGTTGGTGAGCGGTTGTTGGAGTGATTGAGCTAGGAGACAGAAACTTTAAGGGTCAGGGAGAGGTCGTTGGGACTGATTTTTGGGCATATTTGGATGGTAGAGTGAGAACTGGTTTGCCCTGTGGCATGCCCAATTTTTCAGAGTGGCAGTGAAATATGTGCTTCAGAGGAGAAACAAATCGTGGGATGTTGGCTATAGCTGGATGCCATAAAAATGTAAGATGCCTCCATGGTGTTTTATTTTGAATGCTTTGCCAAGACTCTGAAGGTTAAAGATGGCTGAATTTTGATTGCAGTGATCATTATGCCATCCACATAAACTTAAAAAATAGAGACGGATGTTATCATGCATGTATATTAGAAAAGAGGAATCAGCAGAACTCAGACTGAATCCATAATCGATTAGGTGAATAAATAATGTTGACTACCATTATCAAGGGGCTTGCTTTATGCCAAAGATCGCTACTCATAGTCGACAAACATGATGTGAGTATTGTGGATCAATGAAGCTAGAAGGTTGAGTGATGCAGACAAAAGCATTGAGTTTGCCACGAAAAAAATGCATCAAAGAAGTTTAATTAAAGAACTGGCCACAGATGATGGACAACAATAGTGAGATGAACTCAAATGGTTAGGAGTTTGGACATAGGGCTGAAGGTCATTTTTTTTTTTTTTATATAATGTTGTGTTGTTGTTTAAAATACTATGCTGCACAACATGCCTTGTGTAGAGCTATGGTTCCACTGCGTTATATTTTCTCATGTAAATCCACATGCAGCCAAGAATGGTTTGGTGTGCCAGGCGAAAATAAATTCCAGATACTTTGTTGCTATAAGGCTAAAAATTCTTTGGACATGCCTTGACACCAATGGGTAATTTTGATTTCTTGAGGGAAACATGTGGGTCTTGAATAAGGATAGATATAATGAACATATTCCTTTAAGAAAATTACTTTTCTTTATTTTCATCTTTAATACACTTGAGTTAAATCTTTACTTTTATTTTCTCTTTATTTGGCTAGTTTATAAAGATATTTTTCACCCTCTTTAGTATCTAATTTATTATAAAGATCGCTAAAAGCAAAATTATTAACATCACAAATTATTCTCTCAGGCACCCTAAGGGCCAGATTATATTTTTCCTACTTCTCTAAGCTTTTACATACAAACAAATTTTTGTAACAAAACTTTTTATATTTTATGTTTTCTTGTGCATTATTATTCCACCACTAACTTGTTTTATTTATAAAAAACATTTCTTTCTGATTCTCCAAATACAACTTTTCTCATTTGTTTAATAGTTATTATTATTTTATCCCACATAGAATTAATTTCTTTATGAACATTTTAAAACTTGAAATCTTGAAGTTTACTAATAAAAATAATTTTATGTTTTTTTAGGTGCCCCCACCTAATTTTATAACAATATTTCATTATATTTATTATCTTCCAACTCTTCATCTTAAAATCCAGAACTAATAATCGATGTTGAGTACTTAAATTTTCACTTAGAATGACCTTATAATATTGACATTCTCGACGAGCTCTTTTTCTCATAAGAAAATAATTAATTTGTATTTTATCAGATTCATTCTTAGAAGTAAAAATATGTTTATCTCTTTTCTTAAATGAAGTATTAGTCATAACAAAATCATAAGCTAAAGCAGAAATTTAATATAGTTATACCTTCTTCATTAATCACTCCAAAATCGTAGCCATCGTGAATTTTTTTAAACACTTCTACTACTCTATCAACATGTTCATGTAAATCTCATCCAATAAAAATTCTCTCTTCAAGATGTCTCATTTATAATAGATACTCTAGGACATTCCAAAATTTTTCTTTTAAACTTATATCTAAACCAACTTGAGGAACATAAGCACTTGTAACAATAAAAATCTTAGTATCAACAATAATCTTTAAGGTTATTATTCTATCTTCAATTCTATTAATTTTTACAGTATTATCTTTTAAACTATTATTTATAATTACACCTACACTATTTCTAGTGTGACACTTGAATATCAAAATTTAAAACCTAAGCTATCGATCTCGTTAGTTTTTCTCCAATCAAATTGGTTTTTAAATACATAAGATATTTATGTACTTATGAGTCATAATATCAACTAATTTTATTAATTTATTTGTAAAGGTACAATATTTAAAGATCCTATATTAATATTAGTTTTATGAATTAGCTTATTTGCTCGCATATGTCCATAATGTGGGAGTCGTTGCTTATTTAACGCTGCTCTTGAAAACTGGTGTAGCGACCCTTACACAATATTTACTATATCCAGGACATGGAGCGAGTCGCTTCTAGGGGACGCCCTAGCATTTACACAATGATTTAAAAGATTCATGTCATGACATTTTTGACAAAAATTTTATGCTAGTTGTCAACTACCAAACACAACCCTCTCTAACTTTCACATCCGGGGCTCGGGACCTGGCAATGCTTGTGTTAAATAAGACGAAGAAATAAAAAAAAAACATCAAATGTTTGGAAAGAGTTTATCACAAATAACCAAAAGAAGGGAGAATATTATCATTGAAAAAAAGAAACTTGCTCTAGGAAAGACCGGTCTACTCAATTTAGGAGGCACTTAGAGAATTGTATAACTAGGATTTCTCTAAAAAAAAAATACTATATTTTCAGCTGTCTTTACAATAAAAATGTAAGGCAGCAAACACTTCAAAATTGAGACCTATTAACCAAATATAAATTTGATCATGATAAAGTTAAGGAGATGGTTTTACATAGCAAATTAACTACGTAAAAATATTTACAGTTGTTAAGGGATTTGATTTCAACAATGTTTTGAAGTTAATGTCTCTTTATTATATAAAATATTCAAAATTCACTACACGAAATAATGTTATTATAGTATATGAGAAAAAAAGAGAGATTAAAAATATTTTAAAAGCTTAAATAAAATCATCTTTATAACAGACATATGGAAATTAAAAAAAAAAAACTAAAGTATGTCATATATGACTGCGATAACACATTATGTTGATTTTTGTTAGAGATTATAGAAAGAAATTCTCAATTTTTTTCCATTTAACACCTTCACAGAATGTGTTTGAAATAATTGATGCATTCTACAAATCTCTTTATGAATGGGGTGTAGAAAATAAGATTTCTACTACTTTAGTTGGCAATGCAACTAATAATGACAAGACAATTAAGTTAGTAAAAGATGGTTTCAGAGTCAATAAAATTTTTAGCGTCTAGCTATTCCATGTAAGTTGCTGTGCCCAAATTTTAAACCAAGTGGTGAATGAGGAGATCAAAATTATTGAGCATATTACAAATAAGATATGAAATATAATTATTTTTATAATTGTCACCGAAACAATGTTAACAAGATTTGTTGATGCTGTACAATGATTGTAAGTACTAATAAAAAAACTTGTATTAAAGTGTCTGACTTGTTGGCACTCTATGTTGTTGACTGTAGCATTGCAATTGAAGGAAACGTTGTTTCTAATAAAAGGAGAAGTTGCATATCTGCATTGTCTTACAAAGATAGATAAGATTGAGAAAATTTGTAATATATTGAGCCTTTTAAATTAAGCAACTAAATCATTTCTGACACTAAATACTCAACCACCAACTTATTTCGCTCTCAGATTTGCACCATAAAAAAGATTTTAGATGACGGTGTAATTTCATCTAATGACTTCATCATAAATATGCCAAGAAAAAAGAAAAAAATTAATAAGTATTAGGAATAATGTAATCTTCCCATGGCTTTTGACACTATTAAAGGTCCAAAGATGAAATTTGTGATGACTAAATTTGCATATCCTATAATTTATGTAGGATATGAAAGCATGAGAAATGTGGCTCTTGTATATAGTTCATGAAATGAACTATATGAGGCGTATAAAAGAACTTTTAAATTTGACAGTGAACTATTTGAGGAGTTATCAAGAACTTCTAAATTTAAAATTCATTGTGGCACCTTCAAAGGTGGGGCATCAACAATGAATGGTACAAGCAATATTGATGAATCTTGTAAAATTATAGTAGCAAAAAAAAAAAAAAATAGTGGATGGTATGATTTCGCTACATTTGGTTCAGAAAAAGCAAAAAAAAAGGCCAATAAAATTAGATTATGATATATATTTAGAGGGTGGATTAGAGATTAATTTGATGTCATTGGATGTGGAAGAGCAACAAGACAAAGCATCATATACTTTCAAGGATGACCATCAATATATTAGCCATTCTAATTAGAGTAGCTTTAGAGTCAATGTTTAGAATAATCGAGAGATTGTAGATACATGTTGAGAATTGGACATTATCTTGGGTCCTATTGGTAGAAAGAGAATATTAAAGAGGTTTAGGGGTTTATTAGTAAAATGTTATAATACCCTATTTAAGCCCAATTATGAATGATCAGATTAGATTTTTTGAACAATTCTTTCTATTGCATATCAAAGCCAAATCTAGTCGGCGTCTAGGTCGCGTGAACAAGATAAAGGTCGAGAAAGTGAGCTCTTTTTCCATACAGAGGCCGTAGGTACGACCTCCAATTAGTTTAAGCCACGTAATTAATATTTAATTTAATAAATTTATAATTTTTTAAAATTGAGCCCACAATCATACACATTTTGCATGGGGATGATTTTAATTGGGTGTACCGAAAAATTAGCAGAGGAAGAAAGAGTAATAAGAGAAGAATGATTGTTGGCATAGAATAGTGCGCAGCAGAGGTAAGTTCATCCGGTGATTTCGACTACCTCACAAAGGTGGATCTGTTGGACTGAAGGAGTCGTCGGAGATGCACATCTTCAAGGTCGATCTACCCAGCGTCAAAAAGGAGGAGCTTAAGGTAGAGATATCAAATCGCAACTTCCAGAGCAATGACAAGGCAATAACAACTTCGACGGTGCTTTTGCACTTTGATCTCGTAGTAAGAGGATCGTGACTTCTAGAGATCATGAATCGCGACTTCCAAAGCGATGAT
Organism: Phalaenopsis equestris; assembly: GCF_001263595.1. NCBI lineage: Eukaryota > Viridiplantae > Streptophyta > Magnoliopsida > Asparagales > Orchidaceae > Phalaenopsis > Phalaenopsis equestris. The sequence goes on along the minus strand of NW_018165615.1, from coordinate 14,207 downwards.
GAGGCGTTAATGGGATCGCGACTTCCAGAGATCCGACCATGGGATCGTGGTGACGAGGCGATAATATGATCACAAATTCAAGAAGTCGCCATGGGATCGCAGTGAAAGGATCATGGCTTTCACAGAACCACGACGTGATCGTTGTTTCCCGAGAACCGCAATGTGATCGTGACTTCCAGAGAACAACGAAGTGATCACAATTTACAGAGGCGAATGATCAAATTTGTGTGTGATCTGGATTTGGATTATTATGTTTGAGGATGTATGAAAATTGTGCGGGATGAAATGGATTGGAGCTTCTAAGAAAGCTAGATCCTGAAATTCTGAATGTCTTGGTAGGGCTCATACAGGGAGCTAGTGTCTTGACGGGAGCCACCACCTCAACACGTACTCCGAAAAAGGTGAAGCTAGATCTCCCTCTTGTGGATTTGAATGGACCAACCATGTATCTGAGTTGGTCCCGTCAGATTGAGGCTATTTTAGTAAAGAAGAGACTAAAAGGATAGTTGACGAGTGTCAAGATTGAGTCAGAGGGTGATAGTGTTGAGGTGGACGAGAGGAAGGCCACACATGCCTTTACACCTGACTTCTCAACTTGATGGTTCCATCAATTTCCTTATCAGTGGATGACATTCGAAAGGTGAGGGCCATCTAGGTAAAGCTAAAGAAGACCTATACTGGGGTTGAAAACCACATGAGGGTATTCCCGATTCAGCATGAGATAGAAGTAGTGGTACGGAGTGATAGATCAATTCGGAAATACGTCAATAGAACTAGAGAGGCTATGGGCAGATCTTGATCACTTCTCACAGATGTCGAGATGTGGCGACCTAGAGTGCCAAAAAAAATGAGTTCTTTACACAGACGAAAATTATGCAATTTCTGGCCCATCTGAACCAAGCCTTTGATCAAAGGAGGTCAGTCCTCCTAGCTCGAATATCTCTTTACTGGATGAGGTCATTGTTGCAATGATACAGAAGGAGAGTCGCATGAAGCTACACTCTGAGCCGAGTGGACTTCCAAGTGCGCGATCAGCTTTGGCTGCCTCGAGCTCAGGTATGATAGGTGTCTATGGGAGAGGCTCGCAAGTGCTACAACTATGGTGAAATTGGGCATTTGAGCAAGACCTGCCCTAAGCCATCTAAGGAGAGAGAGAGATATGTAGACGTAGATAGAGGAAACCATGGTTGTGTTGCTCGAAAAGATGGAAAAAGGAGCTATCGGGCAATTTGATGGTAGAAGGGGGGGGAGGGAGAGACAGGTGTGATTTTCACAAATGAGGATCGTGAATGTCTGGAGTTATTGAAGAAGAAACAGAAAGCAGCAGAAAATGTGGCTAAGGATGCTTCCAACCAATCATCATTAAGGGGTAACAATACTCACTCCGATAATGATACTTGTGATACACATGTTTTTGTCTCTATTTCCACCAGAGAATCATCAGAATGGATAGTAGATTCTAATGCATCTCGACATATGACAGATACTGCCATAGAGTTTTGCTCCCTATACTCCCCTAGCTGTACTAGAGAGTATCTAGACTGTGGATGGTACAACACGGTGTATAGTTGATAAGGGTACAGTTAGGGGTACCAATTATATGACTTAGTCCAATATTTTGCATGCTTGTTCTTTTCCAGTGAATTTTTCATCAATTAGTATCATTATTCTCCAACTAAAATGTGTTGTTTCTTTTGATAATCTTCAGGTGATCTTCCAAGAGAAAGGGACAGGTGATCTTCCAAGAAAAAGGGACAGGCCAGACACTTAGGGATGGAATATGGCATAGTGAGTTATGGTACTTGGACCGAAAAGGGAAGGACTCAGCTTTGACATCCATGGTAGATAGTGTTGAAGTAGGAGAATGTGGGAGGAGGGTAGATGTGTCGGTCAACTTTTTCGATTGATTAATTATGA
>NW_018165615.1:0-12190 GCF_001263595.1 Phalaenopsis equestris | reverse complement strand
GGGTCAGAGAGCCGTTACCGTGGAAGTAATGGGCGGGGAATTGAATTATTTTCTTTTAGACACACTGCTAAATTGGAAAAGAATTAATGGAGGATTGAATGATAAATTTAAAATTTAAAATTTGAAATTCAAAATCTTATAAGCTGAGTCAAGAAGCCTGTGTTCAGCCCATATCCAGCCCAAGACAAACTCGAAATGAACCTGGGTTGAGCCCGGGCCCACGCCCGCTATCGTGCATCGATTTCCGTGTCATATGTGCGCGTGTGTAACCCTAGAAATATGGGTGTCCTTTCTAGCTAAAGTTGACGTTCCGGACGTGTTGGTGTGGTCCGTTTCGTCATCTGGGGTCGTTCGGACGAGTTTGCCGACGGGTGAGTCAATTCAAGTCAAAGTCGTGTGTGATGCAGTGAGTGCGTGAAGGATGGTCAATAAGAACTCCTAAAGCTAGATCCTAGGTTCTAAGAATAAGAGACTAAGACCTCACTAAAAATGAGGTCAACAAGATGATGCATTGTTGTTACATCACAAACGTATGAGATATTCTTATTTTAGTTTATTGAGTCGGTTGTATCTGTCTTTGTATGAAAAGACAAATAAACAAAAACTTTTTCTTGATGCTTGTGAGTTTGACATACTTACTATGAGCTCTTATATCGGTTCTGGGAATAAGAGTTCTAGTGTTTTTGACTTGATATATTGTAATGTTTGGGGACCTTGCTCTACACATTCTATGAATGATTATCGATATTTTGCGGTTGTTTTTCCAGTGTTACTTTGCTATATTTGATGAAAAATAAGGGTAATGTGTTTGCTTGCTTAGAAATTTCTACAAGACAATCCAAAGTCGATATGGTGTAACAGTGAAAGTATTGAGATCTGATTATATACCTACAAAAAATTTGGGAAATACTTGTCAGTCAAAGGATATAACATTAAACCACATTTTTATAAACACCGACCCAAAAGAGAGTGGTAAAGAGGAAGAATATTCACCTTTTAAAGGTAGCCCGAACATGATAATTGCAATGAATATCCAAAAACACTTATGGGGTAAGCAGTTTTGACACTTGCTCATTTAATCAATAGGATGCTCTCGAGGGTGTTGGATTGAAAGCCTCCTTGTCTGATGTTAAAAGAAAATAATAACGAAATGCTTTCATTAAAAATGTTTAGTTGTGTATATTTTGTAAAAGATTACGGGCCATCAGTAGAGAAGTTGGATCCAAGAGCCGTAAAATGTGTATTCGTGGGTTATTTTGCTACTAATAAGGGGTATGTCTGTTGGAGCCCAATAGAAAAGAGACTGTTTGTGAGCATTAATGTATCATTTAGAAAATTTGAAATGTAATACACTTAGGAGTTGACCTCACCCTTTGGCGACTCACCAGATACTGGAAATGAGTCAAAGTGAGTGAGTAGCAATGGTGAGAGAGTAGTACACATGGGAGCAATTTCTTATCCTGTGATGTGAGATGAATCAATTGAGGAACTAGAAAATAAGGAAACTGAATGATTCAAGCTGAAAGTGAGCTAAGGCTGTATACACGGAGAAGAAAACAAAATGAGAAAATTGTGTGCAGTGCCACATGTGCCAGCAAGTCTTTTATCTCGGTCTTCCCCAACACTTAAAGACACCTACACTTTCCACCCCAAACTCAGAATCCCCATATTATATGATTCCTCCTCTCTCTTCTCTTAACCCTACACCTTTAAGGAGGATCTCTCACAGTATTGCAGAACACCTTTCTGATCGTTGTGGGTGGGAACATGGTATTGATAACTTTGTTTTATATTCTAACATATCAGCTTTGGACATTGTCTCTATACTCAAGTGTTGCCAGGTTGCTAAGGAGAACCTCAAATGGAAAGTGGCCATGCATGAAGGTTTGGGGCCATCGATAAAAATCGAACATGGGAGATAGTGTCGCTATTAGTGGAGAAAAAGACAGTTGGATGCAAGTGGATCTTCACAGTGAAACAAACTCCAAAAGAGAAGGTGAAGCGGTACAAAGCAAGGCAAGAAATGAAAGGGTATAGTTAGACATACGACATTGACTATAACGAAATATTTGCATCAGTAGCAAAGTTAAGCATAGTGATGCCACTGATTTCTCTGGCAGTGAATAGTATGTGAAAGTTATGCCAACTTAATGTGAAGAATGCATTTCTTCGTGGTGAGTTACTAGATGAGGTATATATAGAGATACCATCAGAATTCAGTACAGTCCAGAGAATGGGTAAGGGAGTAGGCTCAATATGTCATTGCAAGTATCCTCAAGCCTGGTTTGACAAATTTAGAAAGGTCATGGTGGGCATGGAATATCAACAAATAAATGCAAATCATACGGTGTTCTTTTGACAACATGAATGTCACACCACTATCCTAGTTGTGTACTTTGATGGCATCATTGTCATCGGTGATAATAAGACAGACCTTGCCCAATTAAAGGTAAGATTGGGCAATGAGTTTGCGGTGCTCATTGCGGTGAAGGATGGACCTAATAACTCAAATGAAGTTGTGGTGCAACAAGTCAGCAATCAACATTGCCAACAACCCGGGGCAACATGATAGAGCCAAACTTGTGGAGATTGATAGATTCTTCATTAAGGAAAAGTTGAATGAAGGGCTACTGAAGCCAAGTCATGTAGCCACTGGAGAGTGAGTGTTTGACTACCTCACTAAAGGACTTAGTTCCTTAGATTTGTCTAGGTTATGTGACAAGCTGGGCTTAGTGAATATCTTCTGCCCATTTTGAGGGAGAGTGTTGAGAATTGGACCTTATTTAGGGTCCTATTGGTAGAAAAGGAAAGCTGAAGAAATTTAGGGCTTTATTTTTAAAACAATATAATACCCTAATTAAACTCATATTATGAATGAACATATTAGAGTTTTTTAACAAATCTTTTTATTATAAACATCGTTCTAAACTTAGCATTTTTATGAGATCTCCCTACCTATAATTTGGAAGGTTATTGAAAAAAATTGACATGAATTTACGCATAATGTTGGAAAATTATAATTATTGTGCAACTATAAATTGTATTGACACAAATTGATCAGGCTTTCCAATTATGAAAGAGTATTTCACAATTAATTTTTTTTTATTACTTGATTTTGCTGAAACTTTGCGTTTCATTCTTGTTTTTTTATGGCTTGATTAAGTTTTGCAACGTTGAATGTTTTGGGTCTTTTGTTTACATGTAGGCATATGTTATTCAAACCAGATTTGGGTTTAAATGTGTCCTTGTTTAGCAATTAGAAATTTATAATATATTCTTTTTTCTTGTTCTTCATGTTAATGATTATTTAATGATTATCATCAATTTGATTCTATTAGAATGAGTCTTTACAAATCCTAATGACCTTAGCCAAATCCAAAAAATGGCATCATATTAGTGGGTAGTAAAGTTGTTGATAAATCTTGAGGCATTGTCTCATAGTACCAATACAAGCTATAGATGGATTTTTTCTGTGTCGTAACAGAGATTTTGTGTTATATGAGATTTAGATAAATGAGAACCAACATAACAAATTTTTACTACCACATTTCTTTCAAAGTTAGGTTAAGACTTAATACATTCTCAATTCTTACATCATATATTTGAGCCCCTAAATTTATTCATCTTCATTTCAAGGGATTAGTACTTTGTTCAAAATCATGTTACACCTACAGATTCATTTATGTATCATATATTTTGATATTTTTTTTTAAATTTCGAAGCAAGAAGTTTATTTGAAACCACAATTTGTTCAAAATTACTTCATCTAATATATTTTTTTCTTCTTATTTTTAAAATTTGCATGATTCTCACTTATATTTAACAACATAGTAGGTCGCAAATTTTGAAACTTCTACAAAATCATAAGATTGGACATTTTCAAAATTTTATAATTTGTTTGGTTTTCATTATTTCTTTTCAATAAATATTTTTTAGGGTTGTGAAAGTTAAGATGACATTTTGTTGTTTTTTTCAATTCAATTTTTGTGTTAAATATTTTGTGATTTTCCTTAAATTTGATTATATTCTAAATTGACTATAGGATTTTCTTTTACTTGTGCATATATTCTAAGATCTTTCGTTTGTGAGGACGTTCAAAGATTATATTTTGAAAACCAAAAACATTTTTTTGAGGGTCAACTTGTTTGCTCAAATGAAAGAACATATTATTTCATTATACAAAATATGAAGAATTTCTTTGGTCTGTTAAGCTGCATTTTCAATTTTGTTAAATTATATATATTGTAGGATGATTTTATCATTTTAAGATATTAAATTTGATATATATGTTATTGATTCTTGCCTTATATTTACTGTACACTGTGCGAGCTCTGCTTCAAACAATTTATTTACATATTGATAGTGGTAATACATACTTATTTTATAGCAAAATTAAGATTACTTTATTGATTGCATAAAATCAAAAAAAAAAAACTTCTAGAAAAAATTATAATTTAAATACAAGTCACGAATACTAAGATTAATTATTTCAAAGGTGATCTACATTTTCATAGTATGCTACGAGTCTTAATTACAAAAAAAAAAAAAATAGAAAAACTTAATATCAAAATAAGGAAACGAAAGTAATAATCAAATCAAGATCATGTTCTTCGATCGTGATCGAGCAATCGAGTCAAGCTCAAACTTCATTATTTTACTCGAGCCAAATTTGGGCTCAAAGATCAAGCTCGAGATGAACTCAAGTTCGAGTTCCAGATAAGTGTGTATTAGACAAGCTTAGATTAATTAAGGAAAAACTTGACTCAACTTGACTTGTTTACATCCCTAATCATAGTTAGTGAACTAGCTTTTGGTTGTAACCAACAGCAAATCAATCATGGCCAAGTGGAGAATAAGCTCACAATATTGGCCATAACTGCATGAACTAGCAGGAGATTGTCCATAGGGTTGAATAGATGAGCTTCTTGCACAATTCTTTTTAACTGTCATGGTGTAGCTATAGAATTACAAAAGAAAAATTAATAGCAAAGCAATAATGATGATAAATAACCTTAGTTGAGGTTATTAGAAAATTTGAAGCTATTCAAATGAATTTAAGAACCTAAATCTCTTATGTTTCTATAAGGAATAAACTTTAAAATGTAGATCATAAATTTCACTAACATCAAATAAGTTTACTTTTCTACCCCCTCAATGAAGAAACCCAATTTCTGTAAGTTTTTTGAATTACTGAATATGTCACAGAGATTTGGAGTTGCAAGGAAGACTAGAACATTAAGTGGGATATTTAGATTGTGGTGCTTTTATAGAAACCAATGAAGTCAAAATAAGGGTTCCTCGAGGCATTGAAAAAACTTGGGATTCTTAAGCCTTATGGATGTGTTTTTAGATTTTATGTGGCGGAAATGTCCCGCCCTAAAAATTGAACTAAATGAGAAGTTTTAATATTACTCAAGCAAATGATAATCTAATAAGAGGATGAGTAGCAATTAGGGTTTGGTGTTTCCCAAAGTGTAGAAATTTGGCCAGACTATAGAGATGGAGAGGTTGATGAGATCACCTTTGCAAACACCAAGGGAAATAGGTTTCGATTAGAAAGGTAAGATGAGTAGCATTAGTTGAAGACTTTTTTTTGCTTCCTTTTATCACAAGATCATCCAAAATATTGCTTAATTCTTCCTTGAACCCTTCTTGGAGTTTTCCCAATAATGATTCTCTTTGATGATATCAGTCCTAGCAACATAAGTGGAAGGCAGTTGGAGAATTGAAGATTTTATTACAAATTTATGTATTAAAATATGCACAAAAGATCTCCTATTTATAGCTTATAGGAGCCATCAAAGAAAAGAAATGAATAATAACTTTTCTACTACGAAAGATAGATAAGGAAATAGATATCACTCTTGCTTTTAAGCACACGAATATGTCTTTTTTACTTCATATGCCCAAGCTCCTCATTCCTAAAGGGGTTTCTTACACTTGGCCATGCATCCTCCTTGCCATGGTTTCACGGCAAGACTTTCCTTGATATTTTCCTCCCTTTGGCATTTTCACTTGTTCCAGAAATTCTTCAAAAATATCAACCAAGTAGTTGAAATATTTTAGACCTTTCGATATTATAATTTTCCTTCATGATCTTAGTTCCAGGGACATAACTGGGAGGTTGTTGGAGAATTTAAGTTTCTATTACAAATTTATGCTTGAAAATATCTACAATAGATCTCCTATTTATAGCTTATAGGAGCCATCAAAGAAAAAAAAATTAATATGATAACTATTCTATTATGAAAGATAAATAATAAAATTAGTATCACTCTTAATTTCAAACACATGCAAATGGCTTTCCTACTTTATATGGCCAAGCTCCTCAATCATAAAAGAGTTTCTTGTGCTTTGGCAAACATCCTCCTTGCCACGGATTCATGGCATGACTTCTCCCACTTAGTTTTCCCTCGTCTATATTTCCACATGTGTTCATATAACTCATCCATTGTTTCATCCTTGAAGCTGAAATTCTTCTTAGAGTTCTTTCTATGATAATTCTTTTTGATGTTAAATTTTGGGGACATAAATGAGAGCTAGTCAGAGAATTCAAGCTTCTATTGCAAACTTATGTTGAAAATATGTACAAAAGATCTTTAATTTATAGCTTACAGAAGCCATCAATAAAAAGAATGAATTTTGCTATAATGAAAGATAACTAAGAACTAGTATTACTCATCATTTTAAGCACATGCATATAGCTTTCCTGCTTCATATGGCAATGCTCCTCATTCCAAAAGAGGCTTCTTGCACTTAGTCTACCGTCCTCCTTGCCATGGATTCATGTCACGACTTTCTTTACTTGATTTTTCCCTTCCTTTTGTATTTCCACGTGTTTTTAACTAAAATTTTTCCTCTTTGTATGGCTAGCCGAGGAGGTTTTCATACACGGTTTCCCCCATTAGATTTTTAAATGTGACAATTAAGCTCCTGCCATGATGATAGATCTCTAAGGAGCTTTACTATGTGGTCAGCTGCACCTTGCTTAGCTTTTGGTTAGTTTGATGTCAGCTTGTGAGACTTATGAGATCTTCTCAATGAATGGCATTTGATTGATTGTGTTTGCACCCATAAACACCAATAGTCATATAGTCAATGTGTCACCATTTTTGACTTGGCTCTATAGTAGTGCCTTTTCTTTTGGGCTCTCTTGTGTTGACAAGACAAGGCAATGCATCCATCATCATTTGGGAAAGTGGAGAAGCCTTCTCCACTTGTGTTTGCTCTTGCTCTATTGTTCTTTCGGATGGAAAGCTTTTACCCTCATAATTGGCATTGGGTTTGACTGACATTCCAGTCTAACTGAGGAGGGGAACTCTCCTGGAGAACCGTAAGAGCCAAAATCAGAGTTTCTTTAGAATTACACATTTCCCTTTTCATTTAAACATCTACCGCAAAAATTATCGATATCTCTATTTTGATGGTGGTAGTTGTTCCCTAGATCCCGTTTGGTTGAGTTTAGATAGCATCTTAGGGAAACTGGAGAATTCACTAGATTCCATATTTTATTGGATTTATTTAGGAAACAATAGTGATTTTTAACTCTACAAACACAGTAAAAATACCTCAACCATGATGATTTCATAGTCAAAAAGAACGTCTGAGAATGAAACTATCATTTCAAAAAATATAATTTATGTTTACAAGCAACCGAAAGAGTAATGTATCGATTAAAATCAAACTTCACATGGTTCACCCTAAACACTCAAAAACACAAATAGGCCCTTCCATAGCTTAGTTTTTCTTCAATTTTGTCTTTTCTTGAGAGAGAGAGAGAGAGGCCCAAAAGAGAACTGAAGTTTCAGGGTTAACATTCCAATTGAAATAGCGCCCATCTGATTAGTTGAAGTTAGAAAACATATTTAAGAAATTACATCTCATCATTTGGTTGGATCTGGATAGAATTTAATATGGTTCTTAAAAGGCCCTTTAAAATCCGATTATATTTCACACACAAAGTGAGTCAAAACAAGTCATCATTTGCTAAAACCAGATTTCTATATCCAATCATTCAAATGAAACCTAAAATAAAAACTTCTTATCCGAAACACATTTGCAAGAACAAAGATGACCGATTACAACAACTATGAACAAGATTAGAAGAAAAAAAAAAACAGGATTCCAAGCATGATCAATCAAAAGCTCAAGCATTCAAAAGTTCATTTTGAACTCCTACTAAGCAGCATACCTGCGGACTCAAATCCCCGAAAGGGCTTCTCGCGTTTATGAGTCGCATTCCGCCCGCTCCCCCAAAAACCCAACGCCAGTGACCAGTGAGCTATTTTCAGTCTTCAGATGAGCTCGTGTGATTCATATTTCTAGTTGCAGTGTTCCGCTGGAACCGGTTTAGAGTGCAGTGTTCCGCTGGAACCGGTTTAGAGTGGTGACTTGTTCTTGGAACACATGTTATTTTATTTTAGCTCATTATAAAAATCAAACAAAATATTAAGTCTCAACACATAATAAATTTCTTTAAAATTAATTGAATGTCTCAAAAGCCAAATAATGATTAATTGTCATGTTGATAGTGATTTAAATAGGCTTAAAATTAGACAAAATGTGATGTATAATTATTAATTATATGGACACATTAAAATTATTTCAATGTTTTAGGCCAAACATATCACTTGACAATTATTCATTATTAAATATTTGTAGGGGTTCAATATTATCTATCTTAATAAAGTAATATTAGTAAGAAAATTGATGCATCAATAACATCAATATAGAGTCCAAAAAAAATGCATGATGTGTGAGAAAAAGATAAGCCACAAAGACTCAATCCAAGAAAAATGTAGTTGAACAAAAAGATTTAATAACCTAGAGCAAGATGACAATCATTCCTTCGGAAAATTTTATTTTATTTTATGTTGTATGAAGAAAATGTGAAAAATTTATGTATATGTATGTAAGTTTGCAAACATTTTTGGTAGTTTAAAATTTTAAATTTTAAAAAATCAATCCTTGAGACTTTGAAACTTAAATTTCAATTATCATGAATGAATGATATAATTCTAATTGGAATATATGAATTTTCCTAAAGTTAGCAAATACATATCATTTTAAGCAGGGAGTGTCTGACGGAGGGGGTTTTGGTAGAAGTTATGGATGGTCACATGAGACTAACCACTTTCTCCTCCTCATCTGCACATGTGGCTCCTCCCCCTCTCTCTTCCGCTCTTTAGGCATATTGATTTTCTCTTATAAACCAAAATTATTAATAAAGAATGAGATGAAATGATATTTTATTGTTGAAAATTTGTTTGGGGACATTCAAAAGTAGCTAAAGATCTTGGTGGTAGTATTTTATAAAGAAAGCTAGTCTAGTGACTCTTCCTAACATTGCATTTTTTTAATAATTTGTAAGAATTTATCAAATTTATGTTTTATTTTATTCTCAGTATTGTTATATCTCTTACAACTGTGTTACAAAAAAAAATTTATTATATTAAATCTCTGCTTAAGGTCTTAAAAAATCTCATTATTTTGTCAGATAATTATAATATTTTACAAAAATTAGTAGTATCCTTTGGCTTATTTAATGTACTAAAGCACGTTGAAAAATTATGATAATTTTCAAATCTTAACTAAAAATCTTAAATATTTATTTCTATATGTTATTCTAATCCCTTGACCTTACGTCCACTTTTTAAAACCAAAATCTCACTATTTGTGCTATTAAACAAAGAGAATTTCTACTAATCTAACTTTTGCTAAAGCCTAATAAATATAAAAAATATTTAAGAAAATGAATCTATTCAAAAAAACCCTTAACTCTTACAATTAGTTAACATTTTTAGGGTTTTAAATAAAATTGAAGAATAAATTCTCCACACTAAAATCCTAAGTTCAAAATTAGATTTTTTTTTTTAATTTGGGTTATCTAATGTTAGCCAATCCTAATTGTGCTCATAACCTTATATACACTTGCTAACCTACTCCATCAACATCTACAAACTCTTACTATCTCGCTTAGGAAGAACTTCAACCCTAATTTACCTCTTCCAATGTCCCAATTGATGTCCGCATCATTTTTGGTATCATAGCTCATATTTGAAAGAGACTACACCTAGTTCAAGTTTACAAAATTTTGAGTTAAAAGAAAATGTTTATAGAAGATAAATTTAGATCATCAAAAAATTAAGATCTATAATTTATTTTCTGAAAATTTTATTTTATGATGTTATATTTTTTTGTTACAATAGTATTTTTAAAATGCATATTGTAGGAAATTCTATGGATATGTTGGCCACATATTAAACATGGAAATTACCTAGTGAACAAAGCCATAAACCTATCTTGCTTGAGTGTTTATATATGGTGAAAGAATGCTCACTATCTAGATTTGTCCAATTATGCAAATATTATTTGAAAAATGAATTTATATAACTTAGGTTGTATTGTTTGTTAACATATTAGTCATTTAAATTTTTTGTACTTGTTATTTTATACTTAACTGAAGACTGTAAAAAGTTATGCACAATATAATTTATCACTCAACTTACAGAGCACATTTTTTATTTAAAAGTTAGAAAAAATTCTTTATTTTGATTGCATTATCTTTGCATTTTCATTTTATATGTTATGAAACCCAATTCAATTAGTTTAGATCAAATAAGAAATTTAGGTAGAACACTTAAAGAGGTAAACTTCATAATTAAGAGAGTTTTATTAGTTGTAAGAAATGATAAAAAATTTAATTAGTCAAGCTCAAGTTAAAACCACTAGACTAAAAAACTGACCCTTTGCCCCACAATCTCTTGATCATAAGAACAAAAGTGAAAAAATTGTAAAAGAATATATATGAATGCCTATCTGACAACGACTTTTTATATACCTAAAAATACAAGAATTTGACACCACTACTAGAAGATTTAAATCCCCAACAACGACGCAAAAAACTTGATGTAACTTTTAATATGCAAGAATTTATGAACCCAGATTTATATATTTATAATGATTTTGTAAAGTCACAATTTCAAACGCAAGTATACATATCACTCAAGTAATACAGTGCTCTAGTGGAGTCCCGTTTATCGATCCCACAAGGAAGCGAGGTAAGAGGTTCTTAGTCAAATTCTAGTTTATTATAATTAGTCCTTAGTTTGGAATGTTGATTAAAATGATGTTTTATTTAGCAACTACTCAAAAATGCAAGTGTTAAATATAAAGATAGTAACTATAACTAAATGTAAATATTAATTCTAAAGATAACCCTTTTTGGATGAATTGGTTTGGAGAATTTTGAGATATTAAAAACTACTATTCTTATGTAATGAATTAGATAATGTAAATGAATGAGATGCATTAAATATTGTATGTGCCAAATAGGAGCAATCTTAGAATCGTTTGCTAATCTGAGGTTTCGTCTCTAAATTCGTGGTTAGGCTGGGAGGATACTGAATCTCACTCCAGAGCTCCCATTTCTCTTCCCCTGAAGCCTAACTCTCACTTTAGTTCTTAAAACACTAAGACCAAATTGGGGATTTTAGTCTGTCACCTTAGAATATCCAATTCTTCATCAAGTAATATATATAACTCCCTATTTATTTGCACTCAACCCCCATGAACTTCACCTTCCATGGAATTTGAATGTGGTTCCACTTTGTTGGAGTATTCACAGCTCTCTCGGGTCTTAATGCAATTATAACGAATTTTAACACTACAACAGACCTTTATTGTAATGTAAATAAAGTGCAAGTAAAAATCATCACATTAATAATTGAATATACTTCTAACATGCATCACAAAAACCTAAACACGAATTCTACTCATTATAAAAGAAAAGTAAAATGAAAACAAATACGTTGAATTTTGGCTAAACTTTCTCCACACTTTTTCCTAACATTCCTCTCACAAAAAATCCAAAAACCCCCACTTTTCTAACATAAATCCGTTCTTTTAAAGTGTAGGGACGATGTTTGAAGAGTTGCCACAAGAATCCTTTCAAAAAGCATCCAAATATGTTGAATTTTGGCCCATAACCGCCAAATGTCGGTCCATAGTCGTCTCGGGCGGCGTCGGCGGGCTCGAGGGCACTGTCGATGAGCTTTCCTGTCATTTTTTGGTCTTCTCAGGTAAATCTTGCCGTAGGCGCCGTTTTAGGCGCCGTCAGTGAGCAGACTGCGTAACTCTAACGTTTCGCTCCGTTGTGCTCCGTTTTAGCTCCGTTTTGCCCCATTTCAGT
>NW_018165614.1:13065-17863 GCF_001263595.1 Phalaenopsis equestris | reverse complement strand
CTCTTTGCCCTATGGATTAGCGAGAGCTTTGAAGCATCGAGATGTTACTATGGAATAGCCATTCTTTGTGACACCCTCTGCTAGTCGTCACCTAAATGTAAGCGAAACTTCTCTAATTGAGAGAATTCTTTGGAGCTCCCCAAGTTCCAAAAGCATACATTTCCTTGTGAGTTGGTCTTGATCCTAAGAACAAAATGTTCTTTTGATTTTCTGGTTGTTGGGTAGATTTTGTAGGTATTTTTTCATGGATATTTTGTCTTGATCTGATCTTGTTGGATATACACTTTTGATCTATCACATAAGATTTAGCTTACATAAGTTCTTCAGATTCTGTTCAATTGTTTATCTAGTCTTCTTCCTAATTCCTTTTTTTCCGCCCCTTCTCTACTTCAAATCATTAATATGATTCAAGTAAGAGGATCTGTTTGAGAAGGGATTCCTAAGTCATTGTCTAGACAGGCTGGCGACTGAAAGTTACAAAAAGTCCAGGCCATTGAAGGGTATGACCGAGCAATGAACTTTCTCAGAGAGGATTTCATTTTCTACCACGATAAGTTCAAGTAGAGTTTGTGGCTATTATTTTTCCACAAATTATGAACAATTGTCGACGAGATTAGTCATAAGAAGAAGCAGAGGAGGTTGAAGGGAGATGGCTCTCAGTCCACTAATACATTGGGTTGGAAGTTGCTAACTGAGTTTTGCAGCTGAACAAGTTTGTTCTAATGAAAATGATATTATAAGCTCGAATCACTAAGAAGAAGACGTCGGTGAAGGCTGCTGAGGTGATGAGCAAGGGGGCATTCATTGTCTTCGTCAGAGAGAGGATTAAAGGTGCGGACTTTCTATTTTCTATTTTTGAGTCTTTAGTTGTGATTCAAAGAGTCTATAGTGATGAGTTTACTCTCACTGAGAGATAATATAAGAGTTATTTGACAGCTACAAGTTCTTACAGGACAAAGCATCAGGATATTGAATAGACGCTGAGCTTTTTTTAAGAAAGTGAAACTAAGGAGGGGCTTCGAAGGAGAGGTCAGGAGTGAAACTAGCATTTTTGAAGAAAGTAAAATTAAGGAGGCCCCCTCCAGCTACTACAAGTTATATTGCGTTGTCAGAAAGAGCATAAGCTAGTTAACCATCCTTGGTTGCTCCTTCTGAACCCAAGATATAGCATGAACCTACTGCTCACGAGGAAGTAATTTGTCGCCAAAAGGGGAAGAACCTAACGATATGCTCGAGTAGCTCTCCTCCCCCTTCTAGGAAGAAATAAAAGGGTTCCACCTGTGTGGGGTTCCCCATGCAGATGGAGGGAGGTATACGCCAGCAAGGACAAGCAATTTACCCTCCTCAATATGAAGTGAGACTGGTACTCAGACATTTTAGTTTCAGATCTATATGCCTCAATAATTGGGGATATTTT
This sequence comes from Phalaenopsis equestris, assembly GCF_001263595.1. Lineage (NCBI taxonomy): Eukaryota > Viridiplantae > Streptophyta > Magnoliopsida > Asparagales > Orchidaceae > Phalaenopsis > Phalaenopsis equestris. The sequence continues at coordinate 16,446 of NW_018165614.1, read as the reverse complement.
TTAGTGCCACAACATTGAAGAATACCTCCATGAGCACTGTCTCTTGAGTCTTTGCCAAACTATAAACCTATATCAACTGATGGCATTCAAGGCTTTGCACTTTTAATATGCACTCCTCTTAGCATCAAAGCAAAGGTCCTATAAAGCTAAGAAGAAGGCAAAGCTAGTAGAGGAATGAGCAAAGGCTACTAAAAAATTTGGTCAGTGCCACCACGAGGCAGGCAAGTACTACTTAGAGGCAACTTCAGGAAACTAAACGGAGTGGCATAGCACATCAAATTTTTTGTTCGTCGCCTAAGAAAAGAATAAAAATTTGAAGGGTGAGATGACAACAATGACGACAGAGGATGATTTTTTCTGTTGATTAGGCTAAGCACCTCCAACTAGAGACCAAGTTGGCAATCAAGTGATTTGTTAAATCAAACTCATTGATTTTAAGTGGTCAGATTATGAAGAATTTTCCAAGCTTCTCTCTGGCTCATTGACGTAAGAGGAGGAGAAGAAAGACGAGTAAGAGGATGATAATAATGTTGATGATGGGGGATCCTTTAACGCTTGACTCGACATTGATTCATCTACACTCATAATTTTTTTTTTGTAAATCATATAAAACTTTAAAGGAAATTTTTTATAAATTTGTATTCATGAAATGAAATGAAGTTTTCGGTCGAATTTTACATTTGTCTTATTTTACCTTCATTGAATTTTTACTTGTGATGAATATTTGTGGTGTTTGATAGCTCAGTTCTTAGAAAATATCTTAAGTTGGTTATAACATGTTACCGTCCGGTTCAAGTCTTATACTTCATATTTCTTGGTTGTTGAGTCATATAGTTGCCTTAGACAGATCATACCTTTCACCAGGCATATTAAGCGGATCTTTTTGTAGCTTTCTCGGGCGGTAACCATTGAAACTTGTTGCTGAGTTGATTGTCACCAATAACTGTAAATCTTATCGCTAATAGGTAGAAGAGTTAGGGGATATGAAAGGATGTTTGGGCTTTGGGGGTCAATTTTTATGAAATAATGTTGATTGAATGTTAGTCATCATCATCAATAATTTTTCGATAGATTTTACTGATCTGACGTCTTGCGTCATAGTCAGCTTTTAGTTGATGTACTTATATCAACTGATGACTTAGAAATAGCCTTACTATTGTATTTAGTATACCAATTTTTTTTCTATAGAGTAGCTTCCACATTCTCCGCAGTGTACCTCTCAAATAAATTTTTTATTTGTCTCATTTTTCTTTATGATCATAGGTACATTGACATGACTGACCTCCGAAAAAGCTTCCCTTCAATCAAGAGATATTGTGTGTCTTTAGTATTGAACTTCCTTAGGTTAGTAATATCCTGTGATATATAATCAATTTCAAGGTATTGGATGTAAGGTTCCATCAAATTTTTTAGTACTGCAGCCTCTAATTTTATTAACTTGGGTTCTTCAATCGTCAACTGAATAAGTATTTGGGGCATCTCTTCCTCCAAATAGATACACTTAGCTAGAAGGTTGGCAAATGTGTTTTTCTTTCAGACAATGTGCTTGATTTTAAAGCTTTTAAACAACTCGATCTTTGTCTTAGCTTTATTCAGGTATGTAGCCATCATGCTCTTACTTCAAATTCTTCATTTACTTGATTCACCATCAACTATGAGTTGAATTTTACTTGGATATATTGGGCGCCTATCTCATAGGAAAGCCACTGCTCAGCCATTAAAGCCTCATATTTGGCTTGATTGCTATTGGCCTCAAACCTAGCTTCAATTGAATGGTAGAAGTGCTCTCCGATTGAGAGTGGGACTGTTCAACTTGATGCACCATCAATGTTTAACATTCATATTTGACTTTCGGTAGGTGCTCCATTTGGTTCACTTGGCATAAACAAACCTATCATGCAATTAACTATCGCATGTGCTTTGATCAGGGTCTATGACACAAAAGAAATGCTAAATTTGTTGAGCTCTGTCGCCCACTTGAGGAGCCGACTGAAATGCCTCAACCGAGTAAGGATAGATTTGAGTGGATGATCGGTCAAAATTTAGCTTCTCCATGATAAAGTACCTAAGTTGGGCGCCTCAAAGGACTCAGCTGATATAGTATATCAAAAATTATTTTTGAGCTGCTCTTTGAATAAAACTGAACTGATGGCTTTAGGTCCGACCCTCAAGTATAAAGAAAGCTCTTCATTGGGTTTGGGGCTCTAGAGAAGCGATGGACATGTCAATGACTCCTTTTAGTTTTTTTATTTGTTCATATTCATCTAACTAGGTAAAGTTTTTTACTTTCCTTAGGGTATTCATGAATGTTGTACATTGTCATCAGAATTGGAAATGAACCAGCTTAAACCTATGATCCAACCGGTCAGTTTATACATATCTTTGGTGTTTCAAGAGGATGGTATGTCGAGCAATGACTATACTTTCTATGGTTGACCTTTATTCCCTATGTAGTTAAGAGGTAGCCTAGAAATTTGTCTGTTGAAGCTCCAAAAGTACATTGAACGATCGAGCCAATCTTGCCAACCAGTTAAATCAAAGGTAAACATATAACTTCACATGTCGCACCCAATAGAGGGGTTATTTGAGAAAGGGCTAATCGATAAAACAGATAATTATTCATTACTATGCACATCTCTCTCTGTCTCTCTCTCTCTCTCTTCTGTTTTACACTATTTCTTGTGAGTGATTCACAGACATATTTAAACTTGACATCTTTCATTCATAAATTTTTAATACTAAAGAGTTATAAATGTAAATATTAAATTTTAGGTGTTAAGAGCAAACATAAAATAATAGTGCCATATATGCAAAATTTTCAAATAAAATTTTAAACACAAAATTTTAGTATTGCGAATTTTTCTCTTTGATTGGTGATCAAATATTTATGACATTCGGCAATCAAATTAATAATCATCTGCATTAGTTGAAAGCTTAACGTTCAAAAAAATTAACAGGTAGTATTTAGTGCGTGGAGCTCATTTAAACAGAAGTGCGTCAGAAATACCATTATTTACAAAACTAACACCCGATGCATTCATGCATACCACAATCAAACCATTAGGATTAGATAAAAAGAAAAAAAAACATGGGTTGTGGCTTCATTCTTAATTTTAACATTTCAGTAAATTTTTTTATAAATAATTGAAAGGTGCAACTTTTGTAAATAGCAATGTTTGTAATGCTATGTATGTGATTGCCTCCCTCTCGAAAAAAATATCACATTCAAAGCAAAGCTGCGTCAATTGCAGCAATCTACTTGAAAGAGAGGAGAAGAAAAAAATAACCCCCGATAAATTACAACCGTTGTCCGAACATAACTTCCATCCAAACTTCACTTCAGACGTAATATTCTCTCTCTCTCTCTCTCTCTCTCTCTCT
>NW_018165614.1:2132-9180 GCF_001263595.1 Phalaenopsis equestris | reverse complement strand
ATATGTGTGTATATATATATATATGGCAAGAGTTGCATCAAATATATACTTCAACGAGTAACTTTGCTCTGCAATTGGTATCAACATAAAATGGTATCAATTATCAGTTATTGCAAATACCTATTGCTTTTTAGCTGATTTTCATGGCACCATTATCATCTTCATATCTCTTCTCTATACACATTGAAAATGACAAATTTTTCCAAGTATAAAAAGTCTGACTATGTTATCCTTTACCTTCTCGCCCATTAGTCTTAAAGCCTCAATTGCCTTAAACATCAAATTTCATGATTCTACCAAAAAGAGGTAAGATTTTCTTCGCTAGGCATATTTTTCAAAACAAAAACATCCCGTACATCTACACCATTCTAAGATTCGTTTTCAATAAAATGACATGTAGATTCAAAAATATTACGACACGCAGAGGAAACGAAACAAATTATATCAGTAGTCATTTCAGCATTAACCACACTTTTTGAGACGGGCAAAATGAAGAATTTTTTGTGGCCAAATTTATCTTGGGCCAACATTCTTCTCAACGAGGTGTGTAGTCACATTTGATGGTTGATTCTAGCATCCCTAATATTGTAATTTCCCAACCTCCTACTCCAAGTCAATCAACCTATGAAAGTGATTTGAGGCTGGTTAAGGGGAATTGTGAACATGGAGATCATGTTGGTGGCAGATATCATTGCGACCATTAGACCTTTGTAATTTCCCCTAATCGTAGTCATAACAATAATCCTACTCTCAATATTGCTAGGAGAAATTCAATTATCCCTCAACTGCTCAGCATACTTCCATGTCCAGTACAATTACCCACTCATTAAAAGACATCTTCAGAATCAATTAATCTGTCTTTGGAAAACTATTATGATCGCTTCAACAAACTCAATCATTTACTTGAGCCTCTAAGATTCCTTCAACGTCTGTTGCTACAACCTCTATTACATCGTTGGTTTAAAATTCTAGTGCGTCCTCCTATATTGATTATAAAGGTCAGTTATTTTAATCCCTTATCATGAACTCTCTTTAACTGTTATTGTTGTTGATGGTTCTCATTCTCTACTCTTCTGAAAAATATTTGACATCTTTCCTTTCTATTAACCCCAAAAAATATTTGCATGTCCCACAAATTTTTGAGTCCATATATTATTTAACCAAGACTAAAAAGTACTTGTTATTTTTCATAACCAATCAGGATATTACATGTGAAAAACAACAATCAAAATTAATTCTGAAAGTCACTATAGTTTGGGTCAACCCAGCCAACTCCTAGTGATCATCCACCAAGTTCAAGTCATTTCAGTCAAAAGTGTAGCCTTAGGCCACTATCCCAAGTGCCACCAATAGATTCCATTGGTGCTGACTTGGTGCCAAAAATCCTCTCAAACAAAAACCCATCATGTCCTAAATTGGTTTAATCCCTCAAATACATCATCTCCACCTACCAGTGTCATTCTTGCTTGCAAATTCCTCATCATTGCCTAGAGCTCTCCCCACAATAGCTCAGATTCAAATTTCACCCAAACAACCGTCTCTGCCGATTGATTAAAAGCCTATCTTCTAACTCCGATTACTATCCTTCAATGACATCAGCTTGGATGCTATCATATGCCAATCAATCCTTCAATGACATCAGCTTGGATGCTATCATATGTCCTGCCAATCGGCCAATCACTTACAAACCTACTACCTCGGCTTCTATTCAGTCTCCCTCAAGCATTAGATAAGTTCATCGAGTGAGACTGTTTGGTATATTATTGATGGACCCAAAAGAACCTAGTGATTCCCTGACAACATCCCAACATTTCGTTCAGCACATATCCATAATGCCAATCATTTACTAACCTACTACCTCGGCTTCTATTCATCTCCCTCAAGCATTTAGATAGCTTCTTCGAGTGATACTTTTTTGGTGCATTATTGATAGGCCCAAAAGAACCTAGTGGTTCCCTGAGAATTTCCAAAGATTTTGTTCAGCACATATCCACATTGACCATCTCTTAACTGTTGGCTAGCTCCAACAAAGTCTAGCCTTTCGACTAGAATATCCGGCAGCATCCATGCACTCTACAGCCAGCAAACCCTCAACTTCCTTCCAATCGACAACAATCTAATCAATGATCATCCCGCATTTGAACATCAGCTCAGAACATCTCCATTAAACCCTAAAAACTACATCGCCTAATAACGATCCAATAATATCATGTTCCACCAGAGTCCATCGGGAAGCACCACATGTACTATTTCCCTCCTCCAATAAAGCATAAAAATGATTTTACATTATTATCAGGTGTTTACAATGGCTTCCCCCAACAACTAATCAAAGGTCACTCTCAAAAACGGATCTTCTCCATGTTGAGATTGTACTCATGTAAGAAAAAAATGTCCTTTCTCCCTCCACTACTATATCCCATACCCCACTAGGTCTACCTGATGATGTGATGTAGACCTTCTCTGTACCTAGTACATTTTCTATTTCATATTAAACCACCCCATTTCATTATAGCATGGACGTAGGCTACAGAGTCAAACCACATAAATATGTCTTCTTCACATGTCTCTACCTCTACAAGGACTTCAACTCATCTATAGAAGCTGACTGGCTCCAGCCGTAGGAACTAACAATCGGCAAATCTTTTCATTTTCTTCACTAGAGTTGGAAAAAATATCTCAAGCCAAAGATTCAATATTTACTCTCCTCAAGCGCCAACTCCTCTCCCTGGCGGGCCACATGGTGCCTCCTAACAGTGGACAACTTTTAGTGGGCTACATGGTGCCTATCCTCACTTTCCTCATACAACTTGTCATTTAGGTCATTCCCTACAACTCTACATTTAAAGCATCACCAAGTATCGCCCTCTATTTCAAATTTGAATGTGATACTTATTAATTTAAAAAATATCATTGATCTTCCTATCTTTTGTCGTCATCTTCAAGAAGTAATGCACCTTTTTTTATTTGGTTGAGTCCAGCATTTGGAGACTGTCTCTACTCATCGAAGTTTTCATTATTACATCTTCTTCAATATTGACAATACCAAGGTGACATAAGTTTACATGCTGATGTGTTGCTTAGAGGCCTTATTTACATTAAAATTATTCTATAAAAAATAAAAATATGATTTCAGATCCACATTAATACCCTTCATATTGATAACGCCCTCAACTTTGTAAGATTTTTTTTTTTTTTTTTTTTTTTTTTTTGTCATTTGTGTGCCCAGAATGATAGCATACATTTTTGTACACGTCTCATAAAAAATGGATGGTTAAGTTTTAAGCATTATCAACTTCTTGACATTGCTTGATTCTTAATAGTTCAGATGCATTTTATGTCATTTTTTTGGAATGTAATTTTCATTACATTTTAATTAAGTTTTCTCTACAATTCAATTAATTTCTTTGGGTTATTATCTTACTCAAAGGTTCAATGTTATAAACCTCTACAGAAATACACTCTCTCTATAGTTTTACCTTTCATGAAAATTCTCTTTAATTTGTTGCCACTTCATACCCTACCGATATTCCCCTATATATACATCTACCTCCATTAGTCCTGACTTCTATCATTATAGATTTATGCTCATCAAACTCATTCAACACGTCTATCTAAATCGATTATTATGACTTGAGTAAACTACCATTGAGCCCTAAGATTTATATATTCCTATTGCTCTCTATAAAAGGTAAGTCCTAAGACACTAACCCTCTACTACAAACTTGTATGTTCTTCAGTCATCTCTCCACTTCCTTTCGCCTAAGACACTAACCCTCTACTACAAACTTGTATGTACTCCCACTTCCTTTCATTGAATTGCCTTGCCATTATCTATTATATGTACTCCCAAGACAAGGAGGCCCTTCTCAACCCTAATATGGAGTATGTTATGGATAGAAAAATGTGCGTTATTCTGAGTCAGATCTACAATTTGATTTTACCCTCTCATGAGATTAAGGGCCCGTTTGGGGAAGCTTATAAGTGCAGTGGAGTTTTCAAAATGTTGCCTAAACGTTTGATTCGCATGTTTCAATAGATTATCAGAAAACGGCGTTTCTTAAATTGCATTACACGCGGATCGCGGGGTTATACCAGCGATCCGCGTTCGCGATCGGTGCTTTTAAGCCTCTACCCCTCTCGCTCTGAAAGCCCGTAGCCGAAAGAACTGGCTTGGGAAGGCGGATCGCGAGATTTTACCCTCTCATGAGATTAAGGGCCCGTTTGGAGAAGCTTATAAGTGCAGTGGCCTTTTCAAAATGCCGCCTAAACGTTTGATTCACATGTTTCAATAGATTATCAGAAAACAGCGTTTCTTGAATTGCATTACACGCGGATCGCGGGGTTATACCAGCGATCTGCGTTCGCAATCGGTCCTTTTAAGCCTCTACCCCTCTCGCTCCGAAAGCCCGTAGCCGCCGAAAGAACTGGCTTGGGAAGGCGGATCGCGACTTACAGAAACCACCGAAACTCCCATCTTTCTCATCCTTCCACTCCGCTCCGGCCAGAAACCATTGAAGACAGTGAGCCTGTTCGTGCCCTGCTTCTTCGTCCCGAAAGTAGGCAATGTATATGAAAGCCAGCTTCCTATGGATTCTTTCGGAGCCAAAATCTGGCATCCTTGTCCGCCCATCGTTCGGCTTCGCGGAAGATTCTCCGCTGTGGATGATAGGGTGAGATCGGTTTCTGCTCTTATATACCGCATTTTGCTTTTGAAACATTTTTATTGAGATCCTTGATCTGGTGATCTTTTTATGGCATTATATGATTGATTCCTAGGTTTGCTTTTGGGTAGATTTTATCTTCTTTTGGTGCATGTTTGTAATGCAGCGATAATGTAGTGAAATTGCAAGCTTAATGCACAACTTAAAACTTGTAGATGGCATGAATTTCTATTAAGTCAAGATGATTCTGATACAGAATACTAATTGTTGAAGGAATTTAATTGTTGAAGCCATATAGCCACGTTAGTAATGCTTCGAATGAAGTGTTATCTGTTGTGTTTGGTTCCATATTGCAGGATGGAGATTTCAATCTTATCAAGCATTGTTCATCTCCGTACAAAAGCATTTGGTGATTCACATCTTTGTGAAGCCATGTATGAGCTTCAGAAGGTCATATGTGAGTTTAGATCATTCAAATATGCATCCAAGAACTCCAAGAATTTGAAGATGGAAGGGAAGAAGATGAAGAAAAAAAACTCAATTCTTGAATGTTCTAAAAGTTGAATGTTCTAAAAGACTCAAAGACTCTTACATGAGAAATGAAAGGGAGAGGGAAGAAGGAAGATTGGGTTTACAGATTAAACAACTTATTAGAGAAGAGAAGGAAGGATGAATAAAGAAAATAGTAGATTTCGCAAATCTCACTCAAAAATAGCCAAGCATGAAATTTTTTTTGTGAGTTATGTAAATGTATAAGAATGGATGTATAAGAATGGTGTGAGAATGGTGTGCTTGGTAAGAGATGAGATGTTCTTCTTTTCCTGATTTTTTCTTTTCGAATCTCTGATTCCGTGATCCATTAAGAGGGAGGGAAATATGCTGCATAATGCACCTCAGTTTATTTGACGAGAAGAAAAAAACAGTGAAATATGTTGCACAATTCTGGGGAGTTTTCTCAATGACCATGGCTTGTGTGGGGCATCACAATTCCCAGGCAACCCGTGCAGCCATGTCATGATTCCCAGGATGGATTGAAAGATAATAAAAGGTTGTTTGATATCCTATTAACAGAAATTAACTCGTGTTACAACAAACAGATTTTTGGGATTTAACAGTTTTCGGGTTTTAGTCCTATCGAAATTTACTAAATTCTACTTTGCTGGGCTGCCATCAAACAAGGTGAACCTTATGAAAGTTAAATGCATAAGAATTCAGCAACATCTTTGTAAATCTTCCTTCATTTTATTTTTAGATTCCCATTGTTGTTCTTCATTGAGGGAAATGATGCCAGATGTTGAATCACATTGAATGACCTTGAGCTTAAGATGGAATTTTTCTTTGTTGTCAAATGATTGAAGTTGGCATGGGGTTCAGCTTCTCAGGCAGCCTTTATAGAACTGCAAGGCTGTCATTAGGTAAGGTGACTCATTTAGAATTTAAATACATAAGAATTCTGTGCTTTGTACGTAAATTTTCCATTTTTTATTTTTATTTAGGGCAATTACATACATAGCACCCGAAACATTGTTATTTTATCAGTAGAAAGTTGCTTGGGCATCCCAGTGAATCAAGCGCCGTTCATATTTCCATGGTGGTTCATATTGCAGCTTAATTCAAAATTTATTATCATAACTTTTTCTTAATATATAGTGACTAGTCTCTGTTGAGATAACTCAGCCATTTTTTTGGGAAAATATTATGTTTGGAGCTCTTCATATGGTTTGCATTGTGATAAGGGTGAGGATGTTGAATGAAGTTTATTTTTTGGCTGCAATTTTTGATAGATGTGATGAGTTAGGGGTCTGTTTGGGGAGTAAGTCATCATGAGGAAAGGCATGATATCAATTGTGTTAAATCCTGTTGCTTTCCTACCAGTCTCGTACTCTCAAAAAAATGTGCATTTTTTACATTTATATCACCCGAGGATTTCACATCACAAAAAATACTAATATTTCATTTTTTTATGAAAAGTAGATTGAAGATTATGGGTTATGTAAATACATATAAATCACTGATGTCTTTCTTTTGTTTTTTAATAGAAAAAAATGAGCTCAAAGTTTTTAGGGAACTCCGGGCTACTGCTTTGCCGCTATGGACTGCCTACTGTGCTGCTCACATTGCACCACATTGACCCCCCCACATAGCTACGACCGACGATTCTACAGGTGCCCACGATAGGCAAACAGTCTGGACAAGTGTCAGTTCTTCAGGTGGGCAGACATTCCAGCCTATTCCACTGCCCATAGCGATCGGGGCTAGACAATATCCCAACCGGACAACATTGCTCGGGGTTCGACGACATCTCAACCAAAGAACGTTGCTTTAGACATGCCCCTTCTACATTTTAAAAAAAATATTATCATAATTTTAGTTGTAATTTTGTTATA
>NW_018165614.1:1111-2032 GCF_001263595.1 Phalaenopsis equestris | reverse complement strand
CCCCCCTAACCCTGTAAAGAGCACACCCCTAATACTTTCACAATGTAGAGTAGGCACTAATCGACCCACAACGGTGCAAGCATACTAAAGAATCCTAATTGCTACAGAATGTGTTCTCTTGGAAAATCTATGAGACCGGGCCTCCAGAGAGGTTTATAATCCCTGCACTGTAATCCTATAAAGGTCTGCCTGATTTGAACGACCCCATAGCCTCACTTAAGTCGACTTTCGGCTCATTGAGGATCAACGACACGCTGAAGAGTCATCTTCTCATTGTCATGTTGAGGGGATCGAATGGTTCAATCCATTGCCCGAAAGAGTTATCACATCCATTGTCAATTTCAAGTGAATGTTTGTGGCAAAATTTTCTAGCACCAAAAAATCTAAAAAAAAACTCGCATGCCCTCCTACAGATCTGATAGGGATAGAATGAGAGCATTTACTCGTTCATAACCCTTTTCTAAAAGAAGTTTCTGGAAATTTAGGAATCATAACCCTAAGTCGCCCGTGCTGCCCTAGCCTAAAGGTTGAAGGAAGAAACCTTCTTATATGTGTTGGGTATGTAATGACTAAAGATGCTAGTTGAACTGTTGGAATTAAACAACAATCACATATCAACATGGGAATACAACTCTCTCACATCCTTCAGAACTGAGCGGGCCAATCTTCATCTACCAAAAAGAATTTATCGAGAAGAAAGATGGGAGTTGAGGCACAATCCCTAATATTAGACTCGAGCTCGTCTCAAAGACTAACTGACCAACTAATAGAGTGTATCAATAAAGTAGCCAAGCCCGTTATCTTGACAAAGCCCAGCTTGGTAATAAATGTTTTGTCATTCCAACACTTGTATCTTATTATCAAGTTCATAAAAGTGTTTAAGTAAAAATGTTTCTAATTATACTTATAAATCTAGGTTAA
>NW_018165614.1:0-1011 GCF_001263595.1 Phalaenopsis equestris | reverse complement strand
CAGAGTCCAATAAGTAAAATTTATCAAAACTAATAGCAACACATGAAATTGGATTGATAAAAATTATCTAAAAAGGACTAACATTGATTATTAACGTCCGATTAGCATTACACACAAGAACCGACCCACGACCCCCATGCATACTAAAAATTTATGTGTTCTAACTCATTGCGCCTAACTCATCGAGTGCCAAGCTCTGACAGTGGTTCTCGACCCATTAGTAATAATATTTGTGGTGTGCAGTGAATGAATCAACTTGACAGTGATTTTCGACGGTTACCCCTTGAAAGTTATGACAAGATCTGATTAATATGCATGGCGTAACGTGCTGCCTGTCCAAGGCGACAACCTGACCAACAAAATGAGACATAGGAACTGCAAGACTTGAACCAAAATGTAACTCAATAAAACCAAATGAAGGCATTCACAAAAAAGATTGATCCAATAATCATCTTAAACATTTATCACAAATAAAAAAAATGCGACAAACGTAAAACAAGAAACAAATTTGAAAATCGACCGGAAGCTTTCCTTTATTTCATGATTAAAAATTTACAAAAAGATTTCTAACATATTCCTTACAAGTATTCAAAAAGAAAAGAAAAATGTTTTCGAAAGTGAAAGGTGAAGTCAAAGGCGTGTCAAACATTTGAAGACCCTTTGTCACCTTCACAATTGTCCTCTTCTTTCTTGTCCTCCTCCTTTGAGCCCAAAAGTATAGTATCAGATTTGTCCATGTCGGCCCACTCAGAGGAGATTAGCTTTCCCTTTATCATCCTACTGATGATTGAGGACACTCCTACCCTGAGCGACGCAACGAGGAGCTTCACGTGTCAAGGGTGGGACTGAAGCTCGGCGAATAACTCATCATTTGTCTTCATCATCACCATCTTCTCCTTTAGGACTTAGTTTTCTCCCTATGAAGCTGACAACAACTCTTACAGCATAAGTACTTCCGCTTCAACCACCTTCACCCACTTTTCCACCTCTCTCACCTTCTTCTAAGCCTTA
>NW_018165613.1:588877-594162 GCF_001263595.1 Phalaenopsis equestris | reverse complement strand
ATCAGGTGGGTTGGAACCAGAAGCAGATAGTTTCATAACACCATGTTTCTTCAATCTTAATCCTGTAGCTTTTGCAAGCCTGAATAAAATATCATTGAAAATATAAAACACCATATTTCTTCAGTTGTAATCTTGTAGCTTTTGCAAGTTTGAATAAAATATCATTGAAAATATCATTTTTTACTTTTTAAAATTGAAATAATGAGTTTCATGGATGAGTTTATGACACCAAAGTGATACAAATTTCAATATAAAAGTTTAGGTGTGATATACGCACACACATAATAATTGTGTGGAATGTATGTAAATTTCCCATTTTTATTTTTTTTTTGCCCCAATTCTAAGAGGACTAATAAGGGTTTAATTTTCTTAAGTTTATAATATACCAACTAATTAATTTTGATTAGGATAGATTAGATCAATAAAAACTCCATTTAAATTAAATTTTAGGAATCATGTTTTGGTTCACGAGATAAATTACATCTTGGCAGGAATTGATCTGTTTGATGATGGGGTAATTTGGGACTACATATTTATGCCTGCTTTTTTTAGTGCTGATTTTAATGCTTTTATTTGCATGTTTGCAATTGCTTAAATGCACATATTGTAGGACCTTTGAGCTAATTTTATTAGGGAAAGTTGGCTGGATCTTAATTAAATTGAAATCGCTTAATCTTTCGTTGATATGAGTTTTTTTTAAGATATTAAAATATTAGGGGCATTATCTTTAATGTTTTATAATAGATTCTTAAATGTTTGTTGGTTGAGGGTTCTATTTTTTACATTCAATTATTTGTTATAAATAGATTAGAGTAACTCATATTTTGATATGTAAATAAAAATCATATTGTTTACGAAATAATTGTTTTAAAATTATGTTTTTGTTTAGTGGTTTGTAGGTCAAAACTCTTTTCAATATTAACTAGCTGAACAGATGAGCCCACAAAGTGATTATTCTATTAGAAATCAATGATTTTCTATGATTTAGTGTTTACCTTCTAGATTTTAACGTGTCATGATAAAATCGATTGTAGATATGAAAACTACTATAAAATAGAATAACAAACATTTGATGGATGAAATTTAGAGATGTTAGATTATATCTGATATGGTAGCATATATAGATGTTTGAAGGAGATTTCATTATTTACAATTTATCATATACAATGATCATGAAAATCACTATATTAAAAATCATCTTTGAATATGTGAAACTTTTCTGTTATACAATGTAATATTATGTTAATCTGAAATATATATTATGCAGCTATAACATACGAGATTGTATCTTTTTTATTGTTCATGTTGCATGTCCTAATAACTTATTGTATATTTTAATAGATTGATCTTATTTGTTAAGTTTTAGATAGCTCGGGTCTAAAGGCCCAATACTGGACTCTATAGAAGAAAGGTGTAGATATGAATTATATTCAAGTCATTAAAGATATGTATGGTAGAGTTGTTACTTGGGTTCGAACAGAAGGAGGATTGACCAAATATTTTCCTACTTCAGTTGTATTACATCAGGGTTCAGCTTTAAGCTCATGTCTTTTTGCTTTAGTTATGAATGCTCTCACCAGACATTTATAGTAGGATTTACCTTGGTGTATGCTTTTCACTGATGATATCCTTCTAGTAGATAAGACTAGAGAAAAAAAACTCAAGAAAAACTTGAATTATGGAGGTCTACATTGAAGTCAAAAAGCCTTCATTTGAGTAAAACTAAAATTGAATATATGAAATGTAATTTTATTAGTAGTAGCTCTAGTGATAGAGTTGTAACTATGGGTGATCAAATTATTAAAAAGTGTAAACGCTTTAGATATCTCGGGTCTATTTTTCAAAGTGATGGTGATATAGATGGAGATGTTATTAGTAGAATTCATGTTGGTTGGTTGAAGTAGAGAAATGCTTCGGGCCTCTTGCATGATAGAAAAGTACCACTTAGACTGAAAGAAAAATTTTATAAGATGGTGGTGAGACCTGCAATGCTCTATGGCATTGAATGTTGGCCTTTAAAGGAGAAACATAAAACTAAGTTAAGTGTTGCTGAGTTGAGAATGATTAGGTAGATGAGTGGCTTGACATTTAAAGAGTGAAATAAATATATCTGTGATAGGGTTGGTGTAGCTCCAGTGGCAGACAAAATTAGAGAAAGTCATTTTAAATGGTTTAATCATATTAAACGTCGGTCATCTGATGATCCGATTATGAGAGTAGATGTTTTAGATTGACTTATGTTATGAAGGGCAGAGGTAGACCAAGAAAGACTTGGGCATGGGCATATTGTATAAAAAATAGGATCGGATGAACCTCGCCGGAACCCTAATACGGAAATTCCCGGACCACCGTAAATAGCCGACATCTGGTGCTTGGAGGGAACAGAGAAGCGAAGCGAGGGGGTAGGAGAGCGGAGGGCCGCTTGGAAGTGGAAAAGATAAAAATTATTATAATAAAGTTTAGGGGGATTTACTTAAAATTTACCCAAAATATCAGGATTTAGGAAGCGACGTGTCGCCTTCCAAAAGAGCACTTCTTAGTGGTGGTCAACTAATGATTTAATTACTATTTTTCGGTCATACACCTAGCCAATGTGGGACTTTTTGTCCGTGACATTCTCCTCCACCCAATCACGTGACGCCCTCGTCACGGATCAGCTCCACCACTAGACCATGGAGAGTCCACATACCTAATGGACAGTCCGCACACCTGACAGACAATAATATGCTCTGATACCACTTGTCACCTTCTAAAAGAGTCATTCTGAGTGGTGGGCAGCCCAGGACTTAAATACTGTTTTTTCGGCCATACATGTAGCCGATGTGAGACTTTTTGCCCATGACAAACCACTTTATTATATATTTTTAAAAATTAACACTCAGACATCAAGAAATATAAGAATCCCAAATGATTGGGCTCAAATTCTTGCCCATGAAAAATTATGAAATTGGCAAAAGATTTTTTATACATATTTTTTCAGTTTATCAGTGATATGTCATCAATAAATTTTCATCGTTTTGCACAAATATCATTATTTTTTTTACAAAAAATATTCTAATTCCAATTAAAATTTATCATGAACTTTGATTTCAACAAATTTACAGCCAAACTGACCAACCCAATGAGGCCAAAATTAGTCCAGTCTGAGTTAAATCAAGCCCATATCAAAATATTAAATTAATTTTTGAAGTTTTCAAAACTTTGTTGAAAGTTCAAATGGATTTCAAATCTAACAAGCTTGCAATCGAATCAAGTGTATCAACAAAATCAATCCAGCAAGCCCTATGTTACTCAATTTTGACATTCTTAAGGAATTCAAGATTGATGGAGTGTTCTAGATTATTTTCTTATTTGCGGGAGGTCTCTTCTAGATTTTATAAATAGTGTCGTGCCCTCTTCATAAAGGAGAACGAAAGATTAGCGCTTGAGTTAGAGAAAGACTGAGGCTTCGAGAAGAATGAGCTGAAGTACAGCATTCTGCACGAATGATCTTATGAATCTTCCCTACTTTTACAGTCGTCGAACGCTATCGATCTCTACTCACAAACCATCGTCGATCACAATCGGCCACCACAGCTCCTTGCGATAAAGCATCTTGTAGAATCATAGTGTGTGTTATGGCATCCTAGCTAGGACGGTGAAATTGGCTTGAAGATCATAAATAGCTCGAAGATTGAATCAAAATTTACCTCAGATCAAAATAAACTCAAAATATTTGAGCCGAGCTACGAGCCAAATAAAAAGATCAAATTCATTTCAATTTAATTTCTATCTGAACTCAACTCAGATATAAATTAGATCGAAGCCTCAAAGCGTTGATGTCTCTTTTGCGTGAGATCGACGATGGATCTTGCTTGAATCACGAATAACCAAAGCTGGCCCTCAATTTTGAAGCATTTTATCTTATATTCCTAATTCCTATTCCACACACCACACTTAAGCACCGCATGAAGCCCTATTGTTTCAGTATCTTCCTCTCTCATCTCTACTCTCTTGCGAAGGAGCTCTCTCTTCCCCTCTCTCTCTCTCTCATCCTCAGCCTCTCCAGGCTCTCGCTTCTCACTCTCTCTTCGGTGGCTGGCAGGATGTCAAGTGTTGGGTGTGTCAACATTGGTATCGTGCGATTTTTTCTGTGTAGTGTGTGATATTTGGCTTGGTGAACTCATAATATTCTTCTATATATTTGAAGTCAAAATGATCATTAACAATGATCATCTTTTTTAAAAAAAAATTGGAATTTAGGGTTTCTATTTTTTCTATATTTTTTTTTGTTTGCTTTGGTCTTTTGGATTAGTTCTTATCAAATGTAATTTCCTATTTATGACATTAATCAACCTTTTTTGGTGAGGTGCTGAGTGTAAGACTTCTTCAGGTGTTCTTCAACATGTTCATAGTGAAGCAAGAAAAGTTGAAGAAAAGAATTTTTGGGATCTCGGCATGTGTTATTCACGTTTGTTTTTTAAAGTTTGAAGAAAGATTATCGGATAGGAGAAGAAAGATTATGGAGTGTCATGTAAGTTTCTTTGTGTGAGCGTGGATAAGAAACTTGTGTGAGTTTTTTTGTAAAACTATCTGATTTTTATAATAAATTTGTGGTGGTGTGGCCCCGTGATTTTTTTCCGTTCTCGAGTTTTTCCATGTCAAATTCTCGTGTGCTTTTCTGGTTGATTTAATTTTGCTTATGTGCTTAAATTTATTGTTTCGGTTTTTTCGAATCCCGTGATTATCTTCCCACATAAGAATTGGATGTTATATATGTAAATGCCCTTTATTTTTATTATGTCGTAGAATGGTTGGATCTATTATGACAAATTTGTTGTAATGATGCAGAAGAGAAATATGGGAAATATGGGACTTAGACTTGGGAGGAGGACAATGCGAAATAGTATGAGAATGAGTCCACAAGAGAGTGACCAAGCACCCAATGGGAACATATGAAACATGCACATGAACTTCTTCCACAGCAAAAATGGAGATCCTTGCTGCACTATATCGGTAAGCGTTGCCATTTTTGTATTAAGTAGAGTTCAGACTATGCATAATTTCTGAAGACCCCAACTGCAATAAACGTTCAACATAGAATGACATATAAAAATGTAGGTTATTATTGAAATTTGAAAATTTCATGTACTTCCGTAGTAAGGTTTGATGATGATGAGATGAAGCTTGTGGTCTGTCAGCCACTATTTGGAATCTATTGGTTGTTTTTATTATTATTATTATTATTATTATTATTATTATTATTATTATTATTATTATTATTATATATATATATATATATATAT
>NW_018165613.1:584340-587712 GCF_001263595.1 Phalaenopsis equestris | reverse complement strand
GTTTTATTGGGTAGTATCAGAATAGAACCGGGTCAGTGGTGTTATTGGTGGAATTATTCATCAAATTATTGAGGTGTTATTGGCCAAGGAATGCAGAGGTGGTGTTATTGGAGTGGTATCACGACAATTTGGAGGTGGTATCAGCAAGGAATTGAAAAAAAAAATTATGTTATTGTCGGTGTATTGCGTTGCACCGTGGTGTCATCGTGGGTCATTGAGGTGAAGATATTATTGTGGTTGTATTATGGTGTTATTGGCGTTGTACCACGGGGTGTTGTGGGGTTATGTGGCGGCAATATTATTAGGGTAGAACTGTGGTAGTATTGCAATGATATTGGGAGTTTACGATGGTGCCATTGCGGGGCTGTGCGGCATTTCTGAAGTGGTGTTATTGGGAAGTTTGTGGCGGTGTTATTGTGGGATTATGTGGTGTTATTGGAGGGGTTGCGACGGTGTTATTGCGGGATTGCGTCTTCAGTGTTATTGACAAGGGGTCGCGGTTTTAAAGTGATGTTATTTGGGAGTTACTGTGTTGTTATTGGCTTGAATTTAGCCCAAATCAAGCTCGAACGTAACCTAAACCCCTTTTCCACTTTAATTCACCTTATATAGACATGACACAAGGCAATTGGTAAATTTTTAGGGATTGCCATGAGAGAAATTTGGAACGTAAATTGGGTAACCTTGGATTTGTGTGGAATTTGATGTGAATTTGGGTATGAAATTTGGTAGAGTTGGATCTGATTTTTAAAGTGAATTTGAATTTTGACTTAGGCAATTTTGGATTTGGGCTTGAAATTTGGTGTGGTTGGATTTGACTTTGGATTTTGGGTAGGATTTGATGTAAATTGTTGTGAATTTGTCAATTTGGAGTCCATGGGAATTGGATTTGAAAATTGATGAGAATAGGTTAATAATTTGGGAAGTTTGGAGCAAATTTGGTTAGGGGGAGTGTGTATGTGAAGTGGAGTGAGTGTGAGGTGCCCAAGCCACCCAAGGTCAAAAAAGGGTGTTCCTAAGGCCTCATGATCCTGTAGGAACTCACTTTTGAAATTTCACATGTTAATCTCAACCACCCAAGTGCAGGAGGTTTATG
This sequence comes from Phalaenopsis equestris, assembly GCF_001263595.1. Classification (NCBI taxonomy): domain Eukaryota; kingdom Viridiplantae; phylum Streptophyta; class Magnoliopsida; order Asparagales; family Orchidaceae; genus Phalaenopsis; species Phalaenopsis equestris. The sequence goes on along the minus strand of NW_018165613.1, from coordinate 586,616 downwards.
ACCATCCAGGTGAGACTGCAAAAAGAGCTAAGATGTGGTTTGAAATTCTAAAATGCGTGGATCGCATCACTAGGCTTCTAGGATAATCAATAGGAAAATCTTATAGCTAGATAGTAAGTTCTAAGAATAAGACTAGACCTCACAAAAAATGAGGTCAATAGGTATATGTTTGAGTCATTTAATTTTTATTATGTTTTTTCATTCAATAGCTTTGTTTAAGTGCAAAGTTGTTGTCTTGCTAAAATACAAAGAAATGAACATACTGAAAGACAACTTAGTGGCTTGAGGGTATAAACTATCTGATATTCTTCAACGTTTGGACTATTTAGCTGGATTATGATATTCACTCTCTAGTTAAGAATCTTTATGGGTTTAAACTTTTACTATAATATGGCTTCTTGATTCAATTCATGGAGGCTGCCCTTTTACTGGATTTTTTTTTTTCAACAAAATTCGGTTTAATTTTTTGAAGCATGCTGCTTTTGGCAAGTTATGATGATTTCATTGTCTCATGAAGCTCGACAATTTATCTAGCTTTTGCTTTATTCCTACTCTTGTTTGTTTTATCTGGTGTCTTTGATATGCTTTCTGATTTCTATGAATCATAATCATTATGTTATTTGATAAGTCCAAATACTTGGATTGTTGGATGAATAGATACTCTCTACCCACTTTTCTTTTAGGCTATCTTTGCCAGTGTTCGTTTCTACTCCGCTCTTTGTGCTTTTTAATTAGTTTTGTTGTCTAATACTATAATAATAACATATTTACCCTAACCAAATTGTTGTTTTGTTCTTAGATGTCTTCTTTCTCCTGACTTTTTAGATGTGTCTTCTTAATTCAGTTGCTCATGCTTATTTCTGAGAAATTATGACACTGAATTTTGATTCTGAAATTTTTTTTTTTTAATATTTTGATGTCTCTGGATGGAGCTTCTATTTGTGCTTTGATGAGTCGTGAGTTTTTATATCTTGATTTTTGATAGCCTACTTTTATTTTTTTTATTTCCTTTCTATTCTTATTTTTTATGATCTAACTAAACATTCTTATTTAACGTCATAGCTAGGCCCAATTTTAAAATGATGTGCACCCCTATACATTGGCTTAAATTTATCAAATTATTTTTCACATACTTGAATTAAATAAATACATTAAATACAATCCCTCAACTCACTTATGACTCCATTATTCATCCTAAATAAATTAATCACAAATTAATAACATAATTTTTATCCTACATTCTTTTTATTTTTTTATTTATTTATTTTTTTTATCATCAACAAGCTTATTTGATGCTTCATAATTAAAAGGTCGAAAACAGAGTTACATGAATACATAAAAGTGCAAATAATCAAAAATAATATCTTGATTATTTATAAGATGTATTAAATCTCAAACTACATAAAATATTTGATTAAAATGTATGCTAATATATGAATGTTATAGAGTTAGATATGTAAAAGTTATCATTTAAGGAATTAGATAAGCCCATAAATGAGAAGCTTCTGTGATTCAACAACAAACATTTAACTGCATCGTACAAATGTTCAGGTATACAATAATTTAAGGAACTAGATAAGCCCATAAATAATTAAGCAATAAGGTTAAAAAAAACAATCAAGTATAAAACAACAACACCACCAACACATGTTGCTTCATCCAAAACAAAATAAATTTCTTAAAATTATGAATTTGAAACTATGGTGGAGATTAATTAGTGGATGCAACCTGAAACTTCAATCAAAATTGATGACCAATAGAAAATAATCAACATAAATTAAGCGGCTGCGTTGAAATTTATACTGTAGTTTTTAACTCTCAGCATCACATTTAATAGCTTCGACCCCAATATGTCCACTTCTTAGCAGGCTTTCCAGATGCAAAGCAGAGCGTGCCTGAACCAATACAGAGAATTACAGTAAATCATCATTTGGAGGTCACAAAATCAAATAAAATAAAACGGCATAGCTTAAAATCGGCGAATAAACTAAAAGACATTAATCAACTTCGTCGTCGTCGTCATCATCATTACAGTTACACATTCTTGCATCCAATGAGGTCAATTGCGCATGTTTGTTAATTCACCTTAAGGTCATCTATGCATGGATAGGTGTATTGCACCTTTTAAAAGTTAAAATTGCGGTATTTTTAATGTGATACAGAAAGTTTGGGTGGTTTTAATGCAAAAAAGTAAAGTTTAGGTGTTAGATGAGTAAATACAAAGGAATTGGGTGCTATGTATATGCCACTTTCTTTTAATGGTGCTTTATCCAACC
>NW_018165613.1:581160-583760 GCF_001263595.1 Phalaenopsis equestris | reverse complement strand
TTCTCTTGTAACATTGTAAATTATCATGAGTTGCATATTCTTTACACGGATAAGAGAAACAATATACGCACAAATTAATTTAGCCTCATAAAAAAATTTGTTTCAAATATGACTGTTCTCTTCTGGTTGTAAGTTGGACATCTTGTAATAAAAAAAGTCTAGTAAAATCTGTGTTTAAGTTATCTAAGAAGATATATATTTATAGAGTTGTCGAATATTGCTATAATTAAAAAAACATCATAATGATGCTTAAATTGTTTAGTAAGGATATCAAAGAGATTGGACCACATAGTGCAAAGAATATTTTTATTAATAAATAACGACACCCAAACATGTATTGGGCTCCATATACACATTATTAAAATTGATATTAGAGGATATCTTTAAGAGCAAAACTAAGGAATTACGTTCAGAGAGTAGTCATCATGCATAATTTCATTTAGTTGGTGAAGTGGTGAGAATAAGTACCAATTTTCAACTAAAATTAGCTAATCAACAACAATGAATTTGCAGAAAATATGTATATGTGAAGAGTTTGTGTTGGATCTTTATGCAAAAGAGCAAAGGCCAAGTAAGCACAACAAATTATCTTGAATAACATTTCCAAAATGCTATGGTTTATGCACTCAAAATAGTTGTTTTGTTAAATTTTCTCCATTTGTTAGATACAGAAAATGCATTTCATGGATCAGAGAGAGAAAGGCAAAGAAGGAATAGTTGAATCATTCCATTAATAAAAAGTATTATTACACTACAAGATAAGAAGTGTAAGTACATAGGCACAATGCATTTGTTTCATTTCTTAATTCCAAAGTATCTTTAGAATACTCTTGCATTAAAAAAAAAATAGCAAATGACTTAAAAGCATGCATAAGAAGATTAAAAATGTTGATGAAGAAACTAAGAAGCAAAGCATTTATTTTTATTTTTTTTTTAAGGGGGATAAGCAATGACCAAGTTAGTACATGACGTGAAAGCTTTTTGTTATACCCTTATTGTGATAAAAAAAACAACTCAAATGCCAAGTAATATAATTCTAAAATATTAATTATAATTAATATTGAATACTAATAAAATCTTAAATAAACATTGAATATTAGTATATCTCCAACTAGTTGGTGGTTAGCATATGGTGAAGGAGATCTATATTTGCAAAATTTTTCAATTATAGTGCTTAGAACGTAGTTGGAGAGCATTTGAACTTGTAATTATAAATGCAAAAATACATATTGATTGTTAACATGAAAATTTAAATTTTAGTTAATTTAATAAGCTTTTGACGTAGCTTCATAGCTAAAAAAAAGAAGTGTGATGGATCATGGACACTGGATAACAAAACAATTTGGTTTACATTAAATTCAATAAGGTCTTAATTTTAAGACAATCATCATGATATCATTAACCCAAATTCTTTTGATAATAAAGATGATATTAATGATTGATTAAAAGGAAAATTAAATGAGTTAGATAAAAATTGAATTAGTGTCTGGTGAGGAAGAGTTGAAACAGTATTATACGAGAGCTACCAGTGGTTATGAATGAAATTATAACATAGAGATCAATCTAAGATGAAAAAAATAACACTTCTTCTCTATGTCTATCACACCTGCTAATGCATATGGAGATGATATGGCTATGATTCAAAAGAATAGCATGAAGAAGTCGGCCAACTAATTTTAACTTTAACGATAATGATAAGGATTCTCAAGAACATTAGTTTAGTATTTGATAAATGGGAGAGTTGCGACAAACTATTTCTTATATTATGATCTTAAGCTTTGAAGTTTCACAATTTTCCCTAATGGCATGCATTCGTAGTACCACGATAGTTTTCTTTAAAAGTTTATTTGTTTTCGTTGCCTGATTTTGTATTTTCCAATTTGATTGTATTTTGTCAATCATGTTGTATATTAAAATAATCTACTAATGAGATCCAATTTTTATTTTTTTACTACTACAATATTCCTACACTGTAGAAATATTAATAAAATTTATTTATGTTCTTCTATTATTTATAATATTTTTAAAAAAAAAATTGCACCATGCTATGTACTATGCACTCTGGCTCTAAAAAAGATTTATCAAAATATTATTCACTACTGATAAGAAAGGCAGAGGTAGACCTATAAAGACTTGGGCTTATTTTATTAAAAATGATCTTAATTTACTAGAACTAAATGAAAATATGACTCTAAATAGAACGCAAAGGAGAAAAAAGATTCATGTAGCCGACCCCACGTAGTGGGATTTAGATTTAGTTGTTGTTGTTCTTGTTGTACTGATAAATATGGATATTTGCGCACGGATGAGTTTTTCTTCATATGATAGACAAGTACTCCAAGTTATAATTTCTTTCAAAGTACTAAAATTGTGATGCTTCACATAACACACTAATTCAAAAAAGTAGTCTAATTGAAAGGTCTTTCTATGATCATGTCCAATCATGAAAAATAAAAAATTGTCAAAAGAATTTGACATTAAACTTAAGTTCTTTATTGCCTTCATGTTGACAACCCGATTATGACCATAAGTCCTAGTTCAAGAAAGCCTACTTATATGTTTCATTGAAGAAAATTTAGAAACATCAAATCTCATGTTGC
>NW_018165613.1:576604-581021 GCF_001263595.1 Phalaenopsis equestris | reverse complement strand
AGTTTTGTATGAATTTTTTTAAAAAATCATGAAAAAAATAAAAAATGCTACAGTTAAATTTTGCTGTCCTTCTCCCTCAAACTGACAACCAGACAAAGTGATGCTGAAGGAAGCTCAAACCACCAATGCTATTATTATTGAATTTAAAAAGTATAAACGAGACTCTTGCGAACATGAAATAAACAACAACAAACAAATAAACGGAAAAAGCAAAAAGACACTGCGAAAATATGAGATAGAAGTCAACACAAAATACATAATCGGCCACCTAGAAAATGGGGATAAGGGTGGTTGTCGAAAAAAGGTTGGCAACTCTGAAAAGTAGAAGGAGAGAGTTGTTGTGGTCTGGGGCAACAACAGACTGGTGGCAAGGTCTGAACGACAAGGCTGGACAGCAACGGGGACTGGCGTTGGGGGATGGACAGAAACTGTGACAAGTGTCGGTGGTTGTACAACAGCAGAGACAGGTCCACAAGAGGTTGTCAGCGGCAGAGACTGGTCGGCGAGGGTCTTGGCGGACTGTGGGAGGGTGCAAGGGCAGCTGTAAAAAAGAACCAAAACGACAGCAGGGAAATATCGGCGAGGCTGGCGGCAACAGGACAGCAACTCGGAGATTTTGAACAATAGCAGGGAAGTGTCAGCAGGGTTGAGGGCAACAGAACTAATACTAGAATGAGGGAAGGCTTACAGGGCAGTAGGACTACTTGAATGAAGGAAGGCCTACAGGGCAGCAGAAAGAAGACCGGAGGGCGAAGTGAGGTTGCTCGAATAGTGGTCAGAGGTGTTGTGGAAGGATAAATGCCTCGTCAGGGTCGAGCTACAGACAGAGCACCACCCGGGCCCTTGCAGGCGGTCACCACCTCGGATGAGTTACAGCTATAGTACCTTTTCATCGTCGGGTACAGCCCCCAAAGGGGAAGATGGCCTGAGAGGCAACACTCGGAAATCTAAGCTCATCAAAATTTGCTTTAACTTAAACAAACATAAATAAGACGGGGTTAGTGGGTGGATTAGGTAAGTAGAAGAATAAGCAATAAATAAAGGATGGGTGATGGAAAAGAAAGGAATTTGAAATTGGAATATAAGTGGATGGTTGCAGATAAGGTAATGAATCAAAATAGGCAAGGGGACTCACGGTACTGTAGTATCTACAATAACACGTTCGCAAAACTATAGCAGCTATACTACCGCATCCCAATTTTAGCCCCCGCGTCAATCTACCGGAGTTGGAGTAACTCCGAACTTATTCGTCAAAGCTTTTAGGACAAATATTTTGGTGGGAGGGGTCTAGGTAAGGAGAAATATTTGCGTACGGAAAAATTACGCAGAGTTGCGTACATTTTAGGTTATTCGGAGGGTACAACTAGTTTACACTTAAGTTACACTCCCTTGTAATTCTTCTTGTAACCTAAGTGTAACATAGGTGTACCATCTGCATAACCTAAAATGTACGCAACTCTGCGTACCTTTTCCATACGCAAATATTTCTCCTAGGTGGGAGCGAAAGCTAGGAAACTCTAGGATATAACTAGGGTTGGGCTAGATGTGATATCAAATGACATTGGGCGAAAGCTAGGAAACTCTAGGATAGAACTAGGGTTTGGCTAGGTGTGATATCAAATGATATCGAAGAATGCCCAAACCACCATGAAATTCATTAATGAATTCAAAAGGGTACAAACGACTCTTGCGAATACGAAAAAAATGACAACATACGAACGGAAATGACAAGATGACACTGTGAAAATATAAAATAGAAAACAAAACAAAATACATAAATGACCATTCAGGAAACAGAGACATCTTGTCAGAAAAGGGCTGGTGATTGCTAGAGTGTGGCGGGACGAAGTTGCGGTGGTCTGGGGCAAAAGCACGCCGGTGGCAGGGGCAGACCGGTGGCGGGATCTGGATGGGAGGGCTGAGGGACAGACCCAAGAAGGGTTTTCGGCGACAGAGGCCAGTCAGGAAGGGACTTGGCGGACTGTTGGACGGTGCAGAGATAGCTCTGGAAAGCGCTAAGCAGCAACGAGAAAGGTGTCAGCGGGGTCGGATACAATGGGGCAGCAACTTGGAGACATCAAACAGTAACAAACTAGCTGCTAGAATGAGGGAGGGCAGGGCAACAGGAAGAAAACCAGAGGCAATGTGTGAGTGCTGGAATTGAGGATTGAGGCCGGAGGGGCTGCGGAGCACCACCCGGACCGTTGGAGACGGTCATCGCCTCAGACGAGTTACAACCGGAGCACCTTCTCATCGTCGGGTACAGCCCCCGGAGGGAAAGAACCTCGAAAAAAACACTCAAGAATCTATACTGATCAAAATGTATAAATAAGAAGAGGGGAGTAGGTAGATTAGGTAAGTAGAAAAATAGGCAATAAATAAAGGAGGGGTGATGGGAAAAGAAGGAATTTAAAATTGGGATAGAAGTAGAAGGTGGTAGATAAGGTAGTGAATCAATATTAGTAAAAGGGACTCGTGGTTACTGCAGCAGCTACAGTAACACGCCTACGATTCTGTACCTACTACAATACAATGTCTCAATTTTAGCTCACACATCACTAAGGCCATCAATCATAGCCTAAGAAAGCCTACTTAGATGTCAAGTTGAAGACAATTTAGAGAGAAGCAAATTTATGTTATCTAGTTGAATTTGCTAATAATAAATAATTAATAGAATAGAAAAGTCTACATCTAAGATTTTTAAAGTTGTCCCGCTAGAAAACCTGCATTTTGTATTGTGCGACCACATCATGCATATTATATTTCAATTTTGTTGCTAGTTTTGTTAGGGATAATATAAAATGGAGGTTTACATGATGCTAAATATAAGGTGGAATAGGCTAATATTCATGGTAGTATGCTGGAATATAATGAAGAAGACTTCTATTCTGTACTAGAATTAAGGTTAAATGATCTATTCTGTGATAGAATCAGATGCTATGTGCTAAGAAGATTTAACTGCAAGTTCTCTAATTTTCTTCCTTCCACTACCTGCTTCTCTTCTCTACATGTGTTGCATTATCAATTTGGTATTAGATCAATTTTCGTTCCTCAGATTCAAATCAATTGGGCTAAAGTAGGTGTTTTGGCCATTGTCCCATCAAACAAACCCAGAATTGAATGTTCTTGATACAATGTACATGCCTCTACATTTCTTGCGTTTTCAGATCAATTAACCACTCTATTCACAGTTTTGAACTAGTTTTGCTAAAATATCAAGTCAAACCTTTCTGTTTAGGTCAATTTCCATACTATACCTGTTCAGATTTGCAAGAAAGACTTAGTGTCACACCAGCTTTCAAAACTTTGCTACATTCTAAAAATGGTTGATCCTTCTGCTGATATGAATAAGTCTCTACATTATTATTATTATTATTATTATTATTATTTGCATTAGTTTCTTGGTGTTTCAATGTTTTTCCACTAACCACAACTATTGAAGATCCCAAATAGGCTATGATATGTTGAGACAAACTCTACTGCAGTGGCCACTATAAACTACTCTACTTCACCGCTAGATGTTCTTCGGCCAATTCAACCTCTTGCTCCATAGCCTCCCCACCTAAGCTTCTCAAAGAAAAACTCTTTGCCAGCTAAAATAAATGATGCACGATGAAAAAGGGCCTAAAGGCCTAAAGAACACATTTACATGCATAGTTACACGTTTTTTTTATAAATTAAAAACTTTTGATGCAATTTCATGGATATATTGTTTTATTATGTAAGTTGGATACACAAATTTTTTGCATTTATTCATATGAAATTTAGGTTTTATTTTTATGTCCAACAATGCAAATGAAATCATGGGGTTCGTTTAGTTTATTTAGGGCTATTACCGTCTTCATTTATTTTTAAATTTTCAAATGAAATCATGTGGTTTGTTTAGTTTATTTAGGGATATTACCATCCGTATCTATTTTTAATTTTTCATTATTCTTTTCATAGCGAGTGTTAAATCCATCTCTTCAGATTGGCCCAACATTCAGAATACCTTCATTCGGTCTTCCTAAGGAGCGTAAGAGCCCGCTTATAGAGAACTGTCCTCTTTCTATAGTTTTATAATTTAATTAGCTCAACAGTCTAAACGAATCATTCTGCATATACCATAAAGGGTTCCAACGTTAGCTACTTTTATCTCATGATAGACAGTTGAAATTCTCGTTTGCTAGGGGTTTCCTTGCCTGGTGATTGTCCGACTGCCTCCCCCGAAAAGCCAGCCTCTTTTACGCATACTAAGGACGATAATGAATGAAATAAAAATACCAAAAAAGCCTTCCTTTGAAACTCCAACCAATGTAGCCTTTTAAGTGCTTTTCTAGAGTGTGGTGAGTGTTTTCTCGTGTATTTCCAGAAACCTTCTCCATACCATTTGGAATTAGGTTCAACAATCCAGGAGATCACTCTTATAAAATGAAAT
>NW_018165613.1:571262-572322 GCF_001263595.1 Phalaenopsis equestris | reverse complement strand
CCCCCTACCGCTCGCCCCCCCAGACGAGCCACAACCTCCAATCAGTTCAACCCTAGATACTCATAGACTTGTGGCGACCTTCTCTGCCCAGGTCAGCCATGCAACTCCCATCCTTGTTTGGTCGTCCGCCTCCACCAGCGCATTCGAGCGTTTGTTCTACCACTTCAAGGGACCTGTCCACTAGCCTACGTCGTTGTTAGCCCTCCAGTCCAGCAGTCCCACCTTCCCCGAGCATTGTTCAGCGCTTCCAGTAGACTTGCCAAACCCCGACGCCCGCAGTTTCCTGCGTCCGCTTACCACAATCACTTGAGAGGGTTGTCTTTATCCTCTGTTATTTATTTATGTTTGTTTTTATTTTCTGTAATTCACATTATTGTTAAATGTTTTTTTGTTATTGTAACACCGTTCCTGTACACATTTTGAAAATTGGTGATAAAATTCTGTCGATTGTGTCGTGGTTAACTCCAGTATCAAAACTAAATATAAACCTAATGCTTGTAAATGAATAATAAGAACCTATGTTGAATCCGTAACAGATACATAAAAGCAATTTTAAAATCTCAAAACAAAATTTCTCACACATTATTATGTCCACACAAACAATTAAATATGAATAATTCAAGCCTTGAACATGTTTAATGAAGCAAATTTCAACTCAAATATCATACCTAAAAAATAGTGCATATTGTTTAAAAAGTATGCAAAATCTCTAAACTCTGTCAAAATATATTAAATTCACCATGTTTGTATGCTCTCTGACCAACATACTAAACGCTTGATGCAAACAGTCAAAATGTTGGTGAACTAGGTTGGTGAACTAACATAGAAGTATAAAATAAATACATTAGCAAGCGCTCCGATAAATATGCTAAGAACTCAAGCCTAATATCAGAGAATGTTGCATTAACTAAAAATAAATTAAACTCAAGTTCATCCCCACTTTGACAAATATACACCTACTTTGAAATCAAGCAACCACTTTAAAATATTACAAACTATATTTTCAAAATTAAATCTCTCTCTCTCTCTCTCTCTCTCTCTCTCTATATATATATATATA
>NW_018165613.1:568771-569262 GCF_001263595.1 Phalaenopsis equestris | reverse complement strand
TGTATCAATTCAAGACTATTCACGTTATATAGATGGATAGAGAAAGAGAGAAAGAGAGAGAGAGAGAGAGAGAGAGAGAGAGAGAGAGAGAGAGAGAGAGAGAGAGAGAGAGAGAGAGAGAGAGAGAGAGAGAGAGAGAGAGAGAGAGAGAGAGAGAGAGAGAGAGATTGTATGATAAGTGAAGAGACATTAAAATGACATGGAGTCAATTACATATATTCTTGATGATATTTTGCTTGTATTTGATTGATAACAGGAAAACCTATAGCTTTAAAAGCACTTTTATATATGTGCATGTATAAGCATAGCAATTTACCGTGCGGGTGCTGTATCCCCAAGAATTCTGCCAAACTTTGGTTTTCTCGCCCTTCTCATTCTCAAAATCAATCTCAAACATGTTTGCAAAATTTTGACCAAGGCAATGTGCGGTGGCTCCTTGTATTCCACGGCCTGTATTTGGAATAAAGGCCTAACAGGCATAAAAGCAATAT
>NW_018165613.1:560067-568739 GCF_001263595.1 Phalaenopsis equestris | reverse complement strand
CTCACATAATTTTCTTCTCATCAGTAATGTCAAGTCTCTCATATAAGCCTCAATCCAATCTAGATGTCCTGGTGAACTTCAATGCTTACAAACCCATTATATCGATTAAAACTAAAAACCAACTAAAATTTATATATATTCGACTTGAAGTTAAAAAAGTTACAAGCCAGCTAAAGGAATGCAAGATATTTGAATCATAGCTCAATACAAACATATACTTTATTGAGTTTAATCTATGCGAAAATTATTCTCTATCCCATAAACCTTCTTACATCTAAGTCTACTAAATATAAAAAGTATGCAATAAAACATAAGACACAAACCATAAATTAGATGAAATTAACTTAAAATCAAGATATTCATTATTGCACAAAGCCAAAAGATAAACTTTAGCTACCCCTTTATCAGCTTCCTCTTTAGTGGCAAAAGCTGTATGACCTTCTTGACAAAGAAACTCCCTTCCTTGAAATGTTCAAAAATTTATCAGAAACTAATTTAACTTGTGTTTTAAATGATAAAAATATTGATGGTTGCTCATAAGAGATAGAATATTGATTAATTAAATGAAATAGAATGCACACAATAGACATTTTGCTTGAGAGAGAAAAAATAAAAAACAAAAGAATACCTTATGAATGGAGCAGGGTGGCTGAACTCCCACCATACAACATTGCTCCACTGATTTAGTTTAAATGGCAAATCACGATGTACCCTAATCTTTTTGGAGTAATAAGGATACATCGCTGTTTCACTTGTAGGACGAATTGCAATATGTATTTCCAAATCACTCTGCCCACATTTCGTGACCCACGCAGGTGAAGACAAAACATTTCAACGAAAGAAACACACAAACACATGAACTGTATCATTACTCAAATAAATTAAAGTTGAATGTTTGTTCTAAAAATTATAGATTGATCAACAGTAGAGCAAGAAGAGCATGAATATTTGAAGCGAAGCAAGCAAGCTAACCATTCTAATTAAAGTTAGTGTTAATATAAAACCTAAATTTCTATGACACAAGTAAATGTACAAATCTCATACTATTGGAAATTAAATGATTAAATTTCTATTAAATGATTAAATTAGTTAAATGATTAAATTTCTAAGAAAGAGAATCTCACTTATAGTTATAAAAATAATTATATGCAAGTTTGTGTATACATTAAAATTATTTGAGCAAATCCTAACTCAATTAATTTTTGACTCAAAGATAAATCGACTTATATAATGTCCTAAATTTTTAGTTGGATTAAAACTAAATAATTGACATTGAGCCGGGTTTAGCCTATTTTTTAAATATAAATTATTGTCATTAATTATAATAAATAATGTAAGAGAATGGAATAATATTCTTTGAAGATCATCTTTATTTTCTTAAAAAGTCATATTAAATATTAAATATGAATCTAACAACTCCCATCATTATTTTTTTAAATAGCAATTAAACAAGGTAATTAAGTATTAGCTGACTAAAAATATATGTAATAATAAATCTTATCTAATAATGAGGAGAACTACATAAATATTGTCATTAATTTTATATATCAAATCATGCAACATTAAAGAAAATTTATTTTCATCCGCAATATCAAAGTCTCACATAATTTTCTTCTCATCAGTAATGTCAAAGTCTCTCATATAAGCCTCAACCCAATCTAGATGCCCTGGTGAACTTCAATGCTAACAAACCCATTATATCGATTAAAACTAAAAACCAACTAAAATTTATATATATTCTACTTGATATACTAGGACACATTACAAGATGTAACCCAACATCACTAATCAAATTTCCTGGATGTAATGAATTTGGATGAAGAGTTGTAAAATAAAGAATAATATGAATCATTCTCGTAGATCGCGGTATCTAAAAGACACAAATAAAATTACTTTTATGAGTAAAATTCATGATTTCAAAATTCGAGATGTTCATGAAGAAGCAAATTCTATGTGGGATAAAGTAACAAACACTATTTAACAAGTGACAAAAGTTGTACTTGGAGAATCAAAAGAAAAAATCTTTATAAATAAAAATAGTTTGTGGTGGAATAATAATATACAAGAAAAGATAAAATATAAGAATTTATGTTATAAAAATTTGTTTAAATGTAAAAGCTTAGAGAACTGCGAAAAATATCAAACAACCAGCATGGAGTCTAAGAGAACAATCTGTGACGTAAAAATTATGTTTTTAGTGATCTTTATGATGAATTAGATACTAAAGAGAGTGAAAAGAGAGTGAAAAATATATTTATAAACTAGCCAAACAAAGAGAAAAGAAAATTAAAGATTTAACTCAAAGTAAAGTGTAGTAATGATGAAAAAGCGTCTTTCTTAGAAAACGCGACTTTCTTAGAAAAAGATTTTCAAAATAGTTGAGTGAGTTATTTTGATAAACTGTTTCATAAAGTTTAGGAAAAGACGATCAAACTTAGTTATCTTAATATCGTTAATAATAATAAAATGTTTCATTTTTACCGTCGTATTACTAAAAAAGTTGGGGGGTTTTACAAAAAACCAATGGTGGAAAGTTTTAAGAGATTTGAGAGTTTATTGGCTTATTAAACTCTATAGTATTATTTAAAAAACTAAAAAAAAAATGTATGAATAGTGGAGGAAGAGCATTTTGGTCCCCATTTTTAATAATAAATGGGATGCGCAAGAGTGTGCAAACTATAGAGAAATTAAGTTGATGTGTCATACTTTAAAATTATGGGAGAGAGTAATTCAACATAAGTTAAGATATATTACAAAGATTTCTCATAATCAATTTGGATTTATGCCGAGCAGGTCTACTATAGAAGCTCTACATTTATTGAGAGGTTTGATGGAGAAATTTAAAGACAATAAGGAGGATCTATTTAAGAAAAAAACTTACGATAAGATTCCAACAGATATCCTTTGGAGAGTTCTTGAGAAGAAAGGTGAAGTCATTAAAGATATTTATACAAGAACTATTACTTAAGTTCGAACAGGAGGATTGACCAAATATTTTCTTATTTAGGTTGGTTTACATCACGGATCGGCTTTAAGCCCATATCTTTTTGCTTTAGTTATGGATGGTCTTACCGGAGACTTACAGAGGATTTACCTTGGTGTATGTTTTTTACTGACGATATCCTTCTCATGGACAAGACGAAAAAAAGCTAAGGTCCACCTTGGAGTCTAAAGGCCTTCTTCTGAGTAGAACTAAAACTGAATACATGGAATATAATTTTAGTAGTAGTAGCACTATTGACAAAAATGTAACTATGAGTGATCAAATTATCAAAAGGTGTGAACACTTTAGATATCTCAGGTCTATTATTCAAAGTGATGGTGATATTACTGGGGATGTTATTAGTAGAATTCAAGTTGGTTGGTCGAGTGGAGGAATGCTTCGGGCCTATTGTGTGATAGAAAAGTACCGCTTAGACTGAAAGAAAAATTTTATAAGATGGTGGTGAGACCTGCAATGCTCTATGGTGTTGAATGTTGGTTTTTAAAAGAGAATGACAAAACCAAGTTAATTATTGCCGAGGTGATAATGCTTACTTAGAGAAAAATTGCGAAATAAACATATCTGTGATATAGTTGGTGTAGCTCCAGTGACGGACAAAATTAGAGAGAGTCGTCTTAGATGGTTTGGTCACATTAAAAGTCAACCATCTGATGATCTGATTAGAAGAGTAGATGTTTTATATTTTACTTATGTTAAGAAAGAAAAAAGTTGAACTAGGAAGACTTGGACATATTGTATTAAAAATGATCTTAATTTATTAGAATTAAATGAAAATATGACACTAAATAGGATGCAATGGAGGAAAATGATTCATGCAGCCGACCCCACTTAGTGGGATGAAAGTTTTATTTTTGTTGCTGTTGTTGTAATCAATTTGGATCCACTAATGTTAATAGACTGAAACTACTAGTATTCCTAGGATGAAGAAACTATGAGCTCTCCATGTGGCCTACCTCCATTCCCCTAACATTCATCAATAAAGCTAAAATACTAAACTTAAACATAAAATCGATAAAAAGTGGCTCGTATTTAATCAAGGGTACTCTCCCAAGATAAGGCGAGTTGATTAATTATGTGGGCTCGCCCATAGAAAATTTAGATTATATATCTAAAGAAACTTTGATCTTACATCAAGGCAAGCCTAATGAAACTAAAATAAATTGATCTAATGAAGAAAACTCCTACTTTAGAAGACATCCACAATATCCTCAAGGACCAAGCAAATAAGGCAATCAAACTCAGATTCCCTAATCATCAAATTGTTTTTTGAATAAGCGTAAAATGACCCCATATAAGAAAATGAAACAAGTAGAAGAAAAGAAAATGTCAAAAGGAACAAACAAAAGTATGGCCGGATTCTTACATGCCCAGTGTTGAAAAATTGGCCTGAGACTAATGGAAATTTCCTTTACAAATACACAGATTTAACGTTTAATAACTTGTAAGAAAGTTACATTGCATTGATAAAACAATGAGAAAATTATTTTCAATTTATATACTTTTGCGAAAACAAAGTTGATGAGTATGTATGCCCTGCTTGAGCAACCATGGAAAAAAGAAATGTTACCAACCATCAATTTAAACACAAATTAAATTAACGAATACTTCTGGGCAAAATTATTTACCAATTATCAATGATCAATGGCAAAGTCCTCCAACTTAAACTAACATAAAATGTCAATGTTCACATTTTAAGGGGCTTTGTTTGGTTCATTGAATTTCAATAAACTAAAAGCAAACATTTTTATGATCTTGGTGCTGGTTGGATAAAAATAGAATGTAATATAAAATTTTGGTGAACTTGAAATTCACCCTGCTGTTCAAAAATTGATGTATTCTGAATTTGTTGGATTTGGGAAAATTTCAAATATACTATAAACTGCAGCTGCCGACCATCGGTCATCAGCTTCTCACTGCCCACCACAGCTCGCAATCCTTTGGTGCTACCCCACTACTACAACCAACTGCTCCCCATGCCAACCGCTTCCTGTTACTACTTGCCACTACTATCGACCGTGTTGACATCAAATTCATTCTTTTTCAAAATAAATTAAAAAAATTAAACTCTTGTATTCATTTTACAATGAACCAAACAACTTCAAAATATTTCAAATAAACAACATTTCAAGTACATTGCATTCCAAACAGTCCCTTAGTCAACATTTGTTTGAAACAACATTTGAAACATGAATAGGGTTTTAGTGAGGAACAACATAGGTAGCTCAATATAAGCACATGTTCAAGCGTTTCTTCACATGAAAGCTAGTAACTCTCAGATGAGATCCAAAATATTTTGTCGAGTAGATCTTCCAGAAAAACAAGAAAATAACTTTTTTAGAATTTCTAATGTGCAAAGCATGAGCTTACCAGTTTTATAACACAATAAATCTGACTTTAAAAAAAAGGCAGAGAACACCAAAATATGATAAATACGTGAGTTAAAACAAACTCGCACCTCCGGAGCGAAACCTTCAATATGATCCTTCTCTTTTTGCAAAGCATTCTTTGTTACCAATAGAGGAAAGCATGCATTTTCTACGTCCAGCTTTTTTATCTCTACATCAAAAAATGCCTGCAAAATTTAAATCAGTGAATCGGTTAAAATCAAACAAATAAGGAGTTTTCCTTAAAAGAAGGGAAAAAGAAGGATGGTGATAATTATTAGAACCACACAAACCTTAATAAATAGAGCTATTTTCAATAACTTTTAAAGCTTCAGAGTCATAGACAATGCATCTTTTGTTCAAGTAAAATATAGATAAAGAAATAAGCGCAATAACTTGAGTAACAGTTTACTTAAATTAAAAAAAATAATCCAAGATACCTAGAGCAAAAACTTACAAGTAAGGTTTCCAAGATTGCCATCATCCAAGGTAGCAAAATGTAAAAGCCGGATATATCATAGTATTCAATCATTTACTATTAACAACAACCTAAAGTGCCAACCGACATGAGAGAATATTTCAATAATGTAAATAAAA
Organism: Phalaenopsis equestris; assembly: GCF_001263595.1. Lineage (NCBI taxonomy): Eukaryota > Viridiplantae > Streptophyta > Magnoliopsida > Asparagales > Orchidaceae > Phalaenopsis > Phalaenopsis equestris. The sequence goes on along the minus strand of NW_018165613.1, from coordinate 562,754 downwards.
TAAAAATCCTAAATCATCCATAGCGCTAACCTCAGAGTACCATTCTCCAAAATTTTCATCCTTTTTATATGTAAGACCAAGTCCTGTTTCTTTCTTCACTCCCTTCTTCCTTGCTATAAAAATGAAATCACTCAATTTAGAACAGCATAAGAACTCAGCAATATATAGCAGCAATATATAGCGAGTAAAATATCTGAAAATCACACCATTCTTTGAGCTAGTTGTATCCATCCTATGCTGACTTGTAACCCTTTTTTGAAATCTGTAATCACAAATACATATAAATTAAAAAGAAAGAATGATATTCTTAACATTAATAAGCTTAGCATTCTATAACATCCCTTTCTCTTTCACCGTTCACCGTAAAGCAAAGAATGAGAAGGCAGAATGTCAAGAGCATTAAAAGTAGGTGAATAAAGAGTTCGTGGACCAATTTCACATGTTTCAGCTATCACAAAAAAAACAAACAATTGCATTAAGCAGTATGGAAGCTACTTCAAGGGCTCAATTGGTTGCTTGAGGAAAGAATCCATATTTTGAAAGTAAAGAAGTTTGCTAAAAATAGAAAATAGATGGATGAAGTAACAAAAGAACATCAACTTTATACACTATAAACCTTCTCAAAACTCCTCCAAAATTGATGATTTCGCTTTCACACTCAAAAAGAGCGAAAACAAATCGCCCTTTTCTAAAACATATTTTCAATTTACAAGAAAACTGAAAAGGGAATTCGGAAAAGAAAATGCTAAAATCGCAATACGTCAATGAAGTCCGGCAAGACGTCGCCGGCGTGGAAGAACAGGGTGTGCGTGCGGTTGGCCGAGAGAAGAAGAAGACCAAGGATCTTGCACGAAAACCCTCGGAGCGCTAAGGCACGGAGGAGAGGAGGCGTCGGGAGAGGCTTCGCCGACGCCGCGAATTTCGAGGGGGAGGGGGGGTCTTGGACGACGGTGGCGGCTGTTTCGCGAAAGCTAGGGCACGGGTGTAGAACAAACGATATGCGAGCGGCGTGTTTTCGTTACTTCAATAGGATTTTTTTTAAATTATATTATAATAATACTTATTACTATTTAAAAGCTACAGTTTGCATGTCGCTTGCGCAAACGCAAAACTCTAGCAAAATTGGTATCTATTTTGGTAAAATTGACATTCTTAATGTGCTTGTTTGCGTGATCTGTTTCTTCATTCGAGATTATTTGGACAGGTTTGCTGGTAATCATGTCAATTTTTGTCCTAAATCCTAAACATAAGCCTGAGGAGAGAGAGCAGGTGAAATTTTTGTCATTCCCGTAAGCCAACTTTTAATTTCAGATTAGCTACCTTAATTAGCTGTCTTTTAGACTCATTAAAGAAATAGCTTGATTTGCAAATATTCCTTTCTTCTTCCTTAAATGGTCTAATAATTAATTAGTTGTCTTTTAGACCCATTAAGGAAGTAACTTTTAATTAGTTGTCTTTTAATTAGTGAATTCCAAAGGAAGCAACAGAGGAGATATGGAGAAAGAAATATTAAGCAATCTTAATTAATATTGCTTTCCTCAATTTACCAACAAGAGGAAGCTGGGAGAATTCATAGAAGAAGAAAGAATTAAATAAAATTTAATTATCTTCCATTGTCAAATCAAATCGTGGACCGAGCTCCATAATACTCAACATTATTATCCTAGATTAAGATCACACAAGACTAATCATAAAAAAAAATCAAATCCTTCCTACCCAACTTGTTCGTTTGGGGGAAGTCATGAACTTAAAACACATGAACAACAAATAAACCAAATGAGCTATGAAATTGCTTATCAAAACATACTATGTTTATTTCAAGTAAGGTAAACTATATCGTAGGAAAAATCTAGATGATTTCGTGATCAATTATAAAATAAAACATAGATGTGAAATAATAAAAAAATGCCTAGTTTTTTCTTCATAACCTAACTTCACAATGTATTCATGTCATAAATTTGTTCTATATGTTTTTTTCTTCCAAGGCCATCCAAAAAAAAATATAACGATAGTATATTCGTGACATAAGCAATTCACAAGGAAAATTGAAGGAATAAAAAAATAAAAACAAGCAAACACATATGATTGACCTTCTTCCGGATTAGTAAGAAAAACAAATGTGCGCTAACCTTCTCTTCGAAGTTGACAATGACATTGTTCAAAAGAGGTCAGCTTCGCGATCATTCAATAGATGTTCACTAATTTCCATGCGAAATATTCATTATCTCTTTCAACTGCAAGGTATTTCATAGATTTTGTAATTTTAAAAGTCACTTCTTGATTGTTAACTCTCATAGTTAATTCTCCTTTTTGAACATCTATCATAGCTTTTTCAGTAGCTAAAAATGGTCTCCCTAAAATGATAGGTATTTGTTTATCTTCCTCCATATCTAAAATAATGAAATCCACATGAAAGATAAATTTATCCACTTTTACTAACACATCTTCTATAACTCCCTTAGGATATGTAACTGAACGATCCACTAATTGAAGAGTTACAGATGTAGGTGGGACTTTTGCTAATCCTAATCTTTTAAAAATTGATAGAAGCATAAGATTATTGCTGGCTCCCAAATCACATAAAGCTTTTCCATAAAATTTTTCACTGATAGCACACGGTATAGTGAAACTACCAGGATCTTTTAATTTTTCAGGAAGCTTTTTCTGAATAATTGCACTACACTCTT
>NW_018165613.1:556861-557413 GCF_001263595.1 Phalaenopsis equestris | reverse complement strand
GAGGATACCGACTCTCACTTTGGAGCTCCCACGTTCCCCTCACCTGAGGGCTAACATCTACACTTCAGCACCCAAACAATAAGGTCCTAATTCTGAATCATAGGGTATAAGATTTTCATGTAAAAATTTACGCATACAATTGAAATTAGTACATAGAAAAACAATTAACTAAATATAAAAATAAGTTTCAATTCAAGTAAAAGTTTTCTAATAGTCCTAATTTTTCCATTACTCTAATTATGATTCTTGTTTACTCCCCGGCAATGGCGCCAAAAACTTGATCACGACTTTATATATGCTTAAAAATACAAGAATTTAATACTGCTGCTAGAAGATTTAATTTATTGCCAATGGCACCAAAAACTTGACAACGGTTATAGATTTGATAAATATGTATATAAAATATTCAATAATTACAAAGTCACACTTATCAACGCAAGTATACATATCGCTCAAGTAATATAGGGCTCTAATGGAGTCCTAGATATTGATCCCATAGGGAGTAATATTAGAGACTATAAACTAAGATTTTAGAAAATCAATACTTAATCA
>NW_018165613.1:536937-556064 GCF_001263595.1 Phalaenopsis equestris | reverse complement strand
ACCTTTCTAACATAGAACCTCTCTAACCTCCAAGACCTCTAGAGTCTCTAGGCTCTCTTCAATTTTTGGCCAAAATCTTCTTTTAAAGTTGTGGATGAGGTTTCCCAAGAGTTACCTAAGCATCCCTTCAAAATTTGTCCTCATCCAAAGCCTAGTTGGACATAACCGTCAAGCTCGCCATCGGTGGCCTCGAGGGCGTCGGCGGCGGACCTTTTTAATGAATTAATTTTAGAGTCTTAGGAAAATCTCGTCGTAGGCGGGGTCGATGGTGTCGTCGGCGCCCTAGTTCAATTCTTCACATTTTAGCCATTTTTGCTCCAAATTCGCTCCTTTTAGCATATTTTTGCTCCAATGACCCTATTTCATCATTCCTGCAATAAAACATCAAAAATACCTTTCTTTAAAGTGCAATATCATAAAAAACAATATAAAATAGGTATGAAAATCTCAACATATTTTCCTCTAGTCAAGTATCGACCTCGAAATGTGAGAATCAGAATTTTGGTATTGATTCAAAGATGTAAGATTTGAAATGTAGGTATCAATTCCAGAAGAAAGGTCAATTCCAGAAGAAAGGGTTGGTTAAAATTTAGGTATCAACCTCAAAATGTGAGAATCAAAATTTAGGTACTGATTCGAAGATGTAAGAATTGAAATGTAGGTATCAATTCCAAGAAGAGATAGTCGGGATTTAGGTACCGACCTCGAAATGTGAGAATCAAAATTTAGGTATCAATTCCAAGAAGAGATAGTCGGGATTTTGGTACTGACCACAAAATGTGAGAATTGAAATATAGGTATCAATTCAAGAAGAGATAGTCGGGATTTAGGTACCGACCTTGAAAAATGAGAATCGAAATGTAGGTATCAATTCAGGAAGAGATAGTCGGGATTTAGGTGCCGACCTCAAAAAGTGAAGTTGAAATGTAATTATCAATTCAGGAAGAGAGTTAAAATTTAGGTATCGACCTCGAAATCGACCTCGAAATTAGGTATCGACCTCGAAATGTGATAATCAGGATTTAGGTACTGATTTGAAGATGTAAGAATTGAAATTTATGTATCAATTCCAAGAAGAGAGTCAAAATTTAGGTATCGACCTCGAAATGTGAGAGTCAGGATTTAGGTACTAATTCAAAGATGTAATAATTGAAATTTCGGTATCAATTCCGAGAAGTGAGTTGAAATTTAGGTATCGACCTCGAAATGATAGGAATCAAAATTTAGGTACTGATCTGAAAATGAGAATTGATAGAGAGATTGTGGTGTTGAACTTGCAAAAGTGTATCATGTGGAAAGGTTGATTTTGAAGAAGATTTGGAGAGCTTTGTGGGGTTTTGTGCAGAATGCAAAATTCCGCGGGGATGTGAAGAGAGTTAAGGTAGTTAAAGACGGTTGTGTTGCGCGCACAAGAGAGATTTGTTTTGTGAGAATCCATTCAATTTAGTTTTTCAAAATATGTCTTTACAGTTTTAATTCTAATTGGTAGAAAAGAAATTTGTTTTGTTGTTTATTTATTGGTGATTATTTTCTTTTTCATTTATATTTTATTTATTGTTAAAAAATTTTTGTTTCGTTCTTTGTTCATTGAAATTCTGAGCCAACGTGTGGTTCGTGGCTTTCATCCATCGTACAAAAAGGCAACTGACAAAAAGGTGCAATTTGAGAGAAATTTCCATTAATTTGCTCCAACAAAGATGTCATAAATCGAACATAAGCTAACACCTCAAAAGGTACATTATGTAGTCCATGTCGAAATACATTGAGAATATCTCATGCTATGAATACATTGTAGACAGAATACATCAGATACATGTCATGTTGTTAAAAGAACGAAAGTGAACCCTCTGTGCCACGTATGTTCAGCTCCTGATCAAGCAGACCTTCTAAGTCATGCTCCAGGATAAGAGTTCCCTTTGCATGTACTTAGAGGTACAACCTTCTCACATCTCGTATGAAAGTAACTCCTCCAATTCTGTCATCCATCCTGCGGAAAGTCACAGACACCCTACGGTGTCATACTCCTGGAATGCAATGTTTGATAACGTCTGCACTGTTGCCTTTAAGAACAAGTACTGAACCAACTGGTAGAGGAATCTCCACAGAACCTCTGAATTCACGAGGGCCGACAATATCAATTTCCTTTTCCCAAATAAAATATTGCTTTAGCTCAGAAATGAGACTGTGCAGAAGGGCCTCACAAAATCATGATGATCAATGTGTGGGGGAATGCAATCACCCTCTTCATAAATATTAATAATGCAACTGTTGGGAATGCAAGTAGCAGGTAGAATATTCCATTTGACCATCCTCTTGATCATCCATTTTATCATTAGCGGTAGCGGATCTACTTGATCATGTCTGAGGATTTCAGGTGGATTCCCCAGTCTGTCATTCGTGAAGTTATAACAACAGCCACACTGGATGGTGATTCTTCCCTTCCCTCTCACCCATTTCTTTGGCTTGGAATATGTCCTTTCCATGAGAAGGCTCGCTCGACCTCTGTCTCTTAAATCGAAGATACAGTCCATAATCCTTCTTTCATCAGTCTTGGAGAAAACCCTGGTAGAATAGCTCCAGGCCTTCCAATATGTTGACGAACTTTCTCAACCACTTCTTCATAAAATTCAAATTCTCTTTTATTTACTTTGCTTATCTTGTAGTATTCTACCATACCAGGGGTTGGTAGCTGTCGCGGGCATTCCTTCCTTCAAGCATCGATGGGAACCCAAACTGGTGCAGGTCGACTGGAGCATGAGAACGGGATGTACGACCCTGGCCTCCACGGTACATACTGATCCTTCCCCAGTGGGACATATGGTTCATCCATCATGAAATCCAAAGTCTGAGACTCGTTGGTGCTTAAAGTATACACTTCCAATGTACTGAAACGCTGTAGATGCAGAACATTGAAATCTGGGCATTCTACAAACATGCCCGTGGTTGATGTCCCGACCGGTATTTCAACGTTGCACGTCGGGCAACCCCTGCACAAAACATCTGAAACTAAAAGTGTGTTTGACTCTGTCACAAACCCTGGAAACCCTGGTTCTTCATTCATTCATTCATGGTGGGTAGGCTAGCAGAAGTTTCTTTTAGGTCTGGATCATAAATATGCCCCTCAGGAGGGGTGAGCAAGTTGTTTATCTCTCTTTGACGTTTGCGTTCTTGTCGTAGAAAAGCTCTCTGCTTCTTGTGGCTGGCAATCCTACATTGCGTCCTGCGAAGCGGAGTGCTTGGTAGTCGTTTGTTATTGGCAGCTATTAAGCCTCCAGCAGGTGTAGCTATCATGGAGAGCAGATGGCTGGGCCCCTCCATTGGATCCGCTCTGCTATCACGTTCTTGCCCTTGCGTGATAAATTATCTTTAGCGGTCACCCTCAGTAGTGAAGGCAATCCCTCTATCTCTTTGCAGCTGACTACATCCATTAGAGGAACTTCGTAGTCCATGTCAACCTAGTTGAAATCCATGTTGAAGTCTATGGTACCGCCCCGCGGTGCCATCTCCTCATTTAATGCGAGGTTCCAGCCATCCTGGAAAGCAAAGATAAGCCTCTGTCCCGACATTTTTTCTACAGACGACAGGAAAAACTTTTGTGGACCGAAACTTGGTATGAACAAGAACAAAATAAAGTATTTATTAAATTACATTTTAGTTTGTTTTGGTGCAATGAATTGATAATTTTATATATGAGTTTTGTTAAATTTAGTAAAACATTATACTTAAAAGTGGAAAGAAGAAAATTTGAAGTTTAAAATTTCTTTCTCAAAATTCTCATTATATTGAGGTTAATTACAAGATTTGGTCCCGGTCATAGACATTTGGCCACATAGATAACCCTAAAACAATCAAAGTTTAAGTTTCCAAAACAAAGTTTCCAAAATTTCAAAGCAAGCAGAGGCAAGCGGCGTCAGGTTGCGTAATAAGTTTTCAGATATCCTCCTTTTATTGGTAACATGGGTTTTTCACCTTGGAAGTCCTCTAACCCCACTAACTGGTAGGCTCCTCCTGTATAGACCTTCTCAACGAAAAATGGTCCCTCTCAAGTTGGCTCAAACTTCCCACCTATTTTGCGGCGTGCAAGAATAGGCCTTTTGAGCACAAGTAGAAGGTCACCAACTTTGAATGTCCTTGAGTGGACCAATTTCTCGTGGGCTTGTACCATCTTTGCTTGGTAAAGCTCCAAATGTTGTTGTGCTTCCAGTCATTATCCCTTGAGACTCTCCAATTCTTTAAGTCTGAGTTTTGCGATTTCTTCCATTGTGAGTTGGTTGGCGATGGCAACTCTGAGAGATGGTGTCTGGATTTCTAGTGGTAGCACAACCTTGGCTCCGTACACAAGCATATAGGGTGTACACTGAGTGAGAGTCATGAAAGTCGTCTGGTAGGCCCACAAGGATTTTAATAGTTTGTTATGCCAATCCCTTTTGTTTTCATCCAGTGTTTTCTTCAAAATCTGTACCAGTGTCTTGTTGAAAGCCTCAGCCAGACCATTTGCTCTGGGATAGTAAATCGTAGAGTATCTCCAATCTATCCCATGTCTTTTGATGAAATTGTTGATCTTCGTGCTTCTAAAAGCTGTCCCATTATTGAAAATTATTCTTCCCGGTACTCCAAAATAGTAGACGACTTGGCTTTTGAAAAATTGAAGGACTTGTTGTGTTGTAACCTCAAATAATGGTACTGCCTCTGCCCATTTTGAGAAGTAATCTGTAGCGGTAAGAATAAAGCTGTGTCCTTTGGAAGATGGAGGGTCTGCCGGACCTATTATGTCCGTGCCCCAACACTCGAATAGTCACGAGGCAACATTTGGGTCTAGCACATTCGGAGGCTGGTGTAAGACCACCCCATGCACTTAGCATTGGTGACATCTTCTGGCTGTATCCATGCAATCGGACATCATCGCTGACCAATAATACCCGATTCTTTTGATCTTCAATTTCAATTTCGGCCCTAACTAGTGAGCGCCCCACAATCCAGCTTGTACTTCTTTTACAATATTCTGTGCTTCGGCTCTGCTCAAACACCGTAGCCACATTTGGTCAAACGATCTTCTGTAGAGAATGTTTCCCATCAGGGCGTAAGACATGGCCCTTCTTGTGATGTGGTGTGCCTTAGACTTGTCTTCTGGTAGCTTTCCAGTATGCAAATATTCTATTAATAGCTTGCGCCAAACTTCGTTGATGTCTGCAACTGTATTTATTGTTTCTTCTTTTTCGAGTTTGTGTAGAGTTCAAAGTCGATCCGAGACAAGACTTATCTTCCTTGCACTACGACTTTAGTGGAATCCTCTGAGGGACACTCCATTTCCTTAACAAGTTTTGCTAGAGTGTCGGCATGGGCATTATCTCCCCCTGGAATCTGGTAGAACATCGCATCGGGGATCTGCTCCAGGAGCTTCATCGTGTACCGATGGTATTCTGCTAATCTTGGTTTCAAAATTTTGTATTGTCCGGCGACTTGCTAGATGGCGAGTTGGGAGTCGCCATAGATGGCAAAGCTTGTTATATCCATTGAGATTGCCATTTCCAATCTGGTGATTAAAGCATCATATTTTGCTTCATTGTTGGTGCACGGCTCTATCAAGTGGTATGAGAACCTCAACATACCCTTGTCTGGCGTGATAAAGATCAAACTAATCCCTGCTTTGCTTGGTATAACTGTGTCTGATCCTTTGTCTTTTCTGGCTAATAAAGCGCCATCAAAGTACATCTCCCAGCGTTGTGCACTGGATCATTCCATTTGTAATATTTTCTCATCTGGTAACTCGTCGTTGAGAGAGGACCCAGCAGGCAGTGGGTGTGCAGCAAGAAATTCTGCGGAGGGGAACAAAAGTTATATCAAATTGCAATAAGATCATTGACCATCTTGCTAGACGTCCGGAGAGTGTTGGTCGGGTCATCAGATATTGCAATGGATTAACTTTCGAGATCAGGGTAATTTTATGAGAAAGCATGTAATGTCTAAGCTTTGGGCGGCAAAAATTAACGCTATACAATGTTTTTTAATAGGTGGATACCTTATCTCTACCGGTATTAGGCGATTACTCAAGTAGTAGAGTGCAATTTCTTTACCCTCATCGTTGACTTGGGCTAAGAGTGCTCCAAGAGAGTCATCTAAAGCCGTGGTATAAAGTATCAATAGTTTCTCTAGAATAGGGGCTGCTAATACAGGAGGTGATGTTCAATATTGCCTAACATCCTTAAAGGATTTCTCTTTCCAAATAAATTTGGCATCCTTTTTAATTAATGTCGAGAAAGGCTGACACCTACCTGAGACATTAGAAATAAAGCATCTCAGATATGCCAACTTCCCCTGGAAGGAACGTAGTTGTTTCAAGGCTTTAGGGGAGGCATTTCCAAGATAGCTTTAATCTTATCTGGGTCAATCTCGATTCCCCGACGACGGACAACAAATCCCAAAAATTTCTCTGAGGTAACGCTAAAGGTGCACTTTAAGGGATTCATTTTGAGGTCATATCGTTGTAACCGTTCAAACACGATCCTTAAATCTCACAAATGGTCCATTTTTTGTTTGCTTTTGATGACCAAATCATCCACGTAACATTCTACTTGGTTGTGAATGAGGTCATAAAAAATCTTCATCATTGCACGCTGATATGTTGCTCCAGCGTTCTTTAGGCCGAACGACATCACTATGTAGCAGAAAATTCCAATCGGTGTTCTGAAGGTTGTAAGTTCTGCATCCTTGGGAGCCATCTTGATTTGGTTGTATCCCGATGATCCGTCCATGAAGGAGAAAATTTCATGTGTTGAAGCGATAACCACCATCATCTCCGGTATAAGCAGTGCAAACTCATCTTTTGGACATGCCTTATTCAAATCTCTGATGTCAACACAAACACGGATCTGTCCATTTTTCTTCTTAACAGGTACGATGCTGGCTAACCACGTGGGGTATTGTTCTTGTTTTATAAAGTTGGCATATATTAATTTCTTCACCTCGGTGATGATTTTTGTTCTATTTAGAGGCGCATTCTCCTGGGAGCTTGTTTTACTAGGGTTACATTCTTGTCCACCCCAAGTTTATGGACTGCAACCAATGCTGGCAGTCCTGACATTTCATCGTAGCTCCATGTGAAGCAATCTTTGAATTTTGGTAATAGTTTTAATAGTGGTAATAGTTTGATCAATTCTGTAGATTCTTTGTCATTAAGTAGAGAACTTATAAATGTAGGTTGGGGTCGTTCTTCAGTCCCGAGGTTAATCTTTTTCAGTTCATCGACGGTGGATTTAATTTCTTCCTCAAATTATGGGGGAGCATCTTCTATTGGTTGATCATTAGAGTTATCCTCAATATCGAGGCAATCCTCTTCTGATTCACCAGTAATAACCAAGCAATAGAATCATCGACTGGTCTGACTGCACCAAATTCGAGACCCTCTTTCAAGTTTGGAGTTTGAATTTTACCACTCCATAATTTTTTCAAAAAGTTGAAATTTATCTTTTGGCATTTGTTTTGGTAAGTGTCCCTGTTGAATTAAATTTTGAACACAAGGCGAGAAGTAACCAAAAGGCAATTCCATTAATTCATTAGAATCAACATCCAAATTTACATGTTTTTCAAGCTCAGTAGAGGTAGAAGCAAGGTAAAATTTGATCAGCTTTGAACTAACACTACGGACTTCCTTGACCTCTAAACTCTCGACCTTTTGAGGGAGAATCGGAGTGAGGGTTGTAGCATTCACATAGTGGTTTATCCGATCATACATTGTTTCATATTCATTCTTTTCTGCATCTTCTAGGGATATCTTGTACTGAGGCTTCTTCTATCTTGTCATCATTATCTCGTCTTCAGAACTGTCTTCATTACCAATGTTGATGGTTGTTCTAGTCCGTTCAACATGTCAAATCCCCTTTAAAATGCGGTTGAAAGGCAAAGTTAGCTCACTAAAAAAACTAAACATTCAAAAGTAAAATAATGAAAACTAAATAAAGTTTTTTTGTTGACGAAAGGTTCAAATTTAAGAAAGCATCATTCCCCTTTACAATGATAAATAGATTGTGAAGAAATTAAAATCATTTGAAAATATATATATAAACTTTTTTGTGTCAAATAGAAGCAATCCTATTCTTTACCCTCTTTCGAGTGCTGTAAAGAACATTAACTAATCCAGAGTTTGGTCCCCAATTCCATGATTAGGATGGGAGGATACCGGCTGCCACTCTCGAGTTCCCACTACTCCCTCCCCTAAGGGCTAGCAATCTCACATTAGTTTCCAATCAACTAGACCTAATTGGGGATTTTAATATGTCACCTTAAAATCTCCAATTCTGCATCCAACAAAGTATATTTTCCAATTTATTTGCAACGAATTCCATGGATGACATACTCTGACATACTCTCCCATGAAATGTCCCATGAAATGAAATGTGATTCTCCACCTATTGTAGAAATCATAGCCCTTTTCAGAACATATGTTTCTCAACATGTTTTAACATTTCAATTGGCCAGAAAAAAAAAGTAAATGAATTTGGAGTTTAAATCATCACAAATTATTGACCATCACAAATTATTAATTCATCACAAATTATTAATATTTAAAACCATAGAAAAAAAAATTAATTCTTCACAAAATCATATCTCAAAGTAGGGAAAAGGATAAACAAGACTACTCATAATCCATTCAAAGGATACTACAAAACACGAATTTCATATGTAAAAATAAGTTTACAAAAAAAAAGAAATAAAAGACAACTTATCTCACAAACTTTCCCAAGCAAATTCCTAGAAGTTCTCACCAAGTCTTTCTCTCCTTACAAGCACACTGAAATCTCTCAGAGAAGTGTAATGAAGAAGAAATCTCTCACCTTCCCTCTCCTCTTACAACCCTAGAAGAAAATCTCCTCTTCTTCTCTCCTTTCCTTTCATGCCACCTCTTTCTCATCCTTTACGTCCCTCATTTTGTAAGTCTTTTAAGTATTCTTCTTTTATTATGGACTACCTTCTTTCAAAAGGAATTCAAATTTCCCTCCAAAAGTCAACTCTTTTGAATTTAAAAGATGTTTCGTTTGATCCAAGAGACACATCCATTTTGAAAAGAACCTTCCAAAGTGTTTAGATTCATTCAATTACTCCAAAAGGTGTTTAGAACAAGTGTCCCTTTGAAAATTTGTCTAAAACTGTCTTAATCCGCAAAAAGTTGTTCCTGGCGCATCAGGTGCCAACTCTCTGTAAAATGGAGCATCTAGCACCATTCTGGCTCATTATGCGCTAGTTTCTGAAGATCGCGTTGTTCTGGGCTTCAGTGCATCTGGCACCATTCTGGCGCATATGACGCCAATTCAGCATATCTGGCGCTTTATGAGCCAGAATCTAAAACTTTGTTGTTTTGGCTCAAAATTTTGCCCTTTTTCCTACTTTTGCTCCAAATGCCTAGAAATAATATACCTATAACAAAAACACAAAAATATCATTCTTTAAAGTGCAATATCACAAAAAATAAGCATAAAATATGTACTTAAAATAGTATATTATTTTGGTGTATCAACGACCATATCCTTATAGAAAATGTAAGGATCAGGTGAAAAGAAGATGTGTACTGATACACCTAAAATATATAGTATTTTCATACATATTTTCATACCTATTTTTGAGAAATTAAGCTTTAATAAAAGGTATTTAAGTGTTTTTCTTTCAGGTACAATCAAATGGATGAAAAATGCTAAAATGAATGAAGATGAAAAATGCTAAAATTGAAAAATGCTAAAATGAATGAAAAAGGGTCAAATTTGGAGCAAAAATGAAGAAAGGTGCAAAAATGAACTGGGGCGCCTAAGCGCAGAGGCTCCGCACCTAAGCATCCGGTACCCCGTGTTTAAGCGCCAAAAGTAGTTACTTGATGATTTATTTTATTGAAGCAAATTTTTGAAGAGGTGTTTGAAGCAACCCTTGATAAAAACGAGGGAAATAGCCCATGGACACAAAAATTCATTCAATTGGTTTTGAGGAGGCAACTTCTAGAAGATTCATTAAATGATGACACATTTTTAAAGAGAAACCAAGGAACCCCTTAGATTTTTATAAAAAAAACTTTGATTTTCCAAGAGAATAGGCCAGAAACCCATCAAACATTACAGCCACCATCGTCGCCACTGCCATCGCCGACCACCTTTATTTTATTTTCTTTTATTCTGATTGTTAGTTTGTATTGTGAGAGAAGAAGGAGAATTCAAGGGAACTTCAAGAAATTTGGTGGAGAGAATTTTAGATAGTGTTTATCTTTGTGTCTACACTCAATTTTAATTTAGATTTCTTGTTTGTTTGCATGATTTCTACTTTTAAACTCATATGTGGTTGTATTTTTTCCATGGATTCTTATGCGATATATTAGACTTCATAGTTGTAAGAAATTGTGATGATTCGAAACATTGCACTTCATTTACTTCTTGATTTGGCCAATTAAGATGTTAATACCATGTTAATACCATGTTAATACCAGTTGTGAGAACATGTAAGATCCAAGATGGTATTGTCTCAGTCAACAAATGGTTTGAATCACATATTGATTTCATGAATGAGAATATAATTCATGGGGTTGAGTGCAAATAAATTTAGAAATAAACTTTTAAAGGGTGTAAAATTAGAGGAATTTAGAGTGAAAGGCCAAAGCCCCCAATTTGATTTATAGTTTTAGGTTTTGATACAAGATGTTAGACCTCAGATGGAGGGATAAGAGGAAACTGTTGAGTGAGAGTTAGTATCTTCCTTGTCTAGCCGGTCTTTAAGCCTGTTCAAACTATAGATTAGTCAATGTTCTTTATAACATCTCTAGTAAGGGTAAGCAATATTATTGCTCCATTTTGGCACAACACATTTAGCATACTTCCACATCAGAATTTATATATTTATCACTAATTCATAATAAAGAAAAAGATATTTTATTTATATTTTCTGCATCTTGCAAGTATTTTAGTTAAGTTAATTAGTTGCTTACTTTATTTTCAATTATAAAAAATTACAAAAAGAATCAAACTTTCATTCTTATTTTAACATCTTAAGTTCAAGTAAGAATATATTGCTAAGAAAATTTTGTTATCTAAATTTAGTCCTCCTTGTGGGTTCGATACTTGGGACTTAATCAGAAAGTTCTATATTACTTTGTAACGATACGTATACTTGTGTAGTATCCCATATTGAAATATTATAACTGCATTCTTATTTGCTTCATAGTGAAATATTTACCTAGTTTTTGCTTTGGATCAAGTTTTGGCTTTATTGCAAATTAAGAACAACTATTAAGGAAATTAATCATATAATTCCATACATCACATTTTTCATATATATATATATAGAAAATAGGGATCATGTACCTATATAAGAAACCCTAGAAATTATGAAGAAATGTCATGATTCTAAATTTAGAGGACATTTTGGAGTTAATAGAACATCTTTTAAGATTTTACAATCTGGATTTCATTGACCTACTCTATTTGGAGAAGTGTATTTATATATAAAAACTTGTCATAGATGTCAAAAGTAGGCAATATTTCTGAGCATGATGAAATGCCCCTAAATTTTACTTTACAAATTGAGATTTTTGATGCTTGGGGTTTAGACTTTATGGGTCCCTTTGTAATATCATTATGAAAATTATATATTCTGATAGATATGCACTATGTTTTAGAATGGATTGAGGTCGTGGCTCTTCCAAATTGTGATGCTCAAAGTGTAGATAAACTCTTTAAGAAGAATATTTTTAGTAAATTTGATATGCCTAAAGAGAACATTAGTGATGAGGGGAGCCACTTTAGGAATAGAAAAATTGATAAATTAGTTAGTATAGGATTAAGTATAAAATTCTCAACACAGATCATCTATATATAAGTGATTTAACAAAAGTATCTAACAGGAAACTCAAAAGGATTTTATAAAAAATTATCAATCCTAGTAGAGAAGATTGGTCTTTGAGATTAGATGAAGAATTATGAGCTTATAGGACTGCTTATAAATCACCTATAAGAATGTCTCCATAAAGGTTCATATTTGATAAAGCTTGTCATTTACCAGTGGAATTAAAAAAAAAATCTTATTGGGATGTTAAGGAAAGTAATTATAATATGAAAGAAGCTGGTGAGAAAAGATTATTGCAGTTAACTGAACTCGAGAAAATTAGAAAAGATTTTTATGAAAATGCCAAGGTTTATAAAGAGAAAATAAAAAGTGGCATGATCGAAAGATTCAAGGGAAAGATTTTGAGCCTAGATAGGAGGTTTTATAATATAATACATGAATGAAATTATTTTCTAAAAAATTTAAATCGAGGTGTTTTGGGCCATTTAACATAGTTAAATTTTATCCTTTTTGGTGCAATTGATATTAAACATTCAAAGAAAGACAGAGTATTTAAAGTGATAGAACAAAGACTTAAACACTACTTAGGAGGAGAGAGACCATTGATAAATGAGGTCTTAATGTATACCTAGATTTATCGGGCTGATGACGTTAAATTAAGCACTTATTGGGAGGCATCCCAAGTTTATATTTATTTTTAGTGTGTTGTGTTGGTTATTTGTTGTGGTTTGGATTGTTGGTATTTTTGTGTTAATCTTTAGGTTTGTGAGTGTTTTGATTTGATTAGGATTATGTAGAGTGAGGGAGATGAATCCTTAGTCTTCTCATTTTAACTGGACTTTAGTATGTTCTCTAGAAGTAGAAGGATCAACCATATCCTCTACATCTTAGTTCTCAATGGAACTTAAGGATTTACTGGAGACATGATGAGTTTGGACATAGGAATGGTCCATCTCAGTTATTTAAAACATATTTTTGATCTTGTTCTTCTATCATGTTAGTTTAATTGACCAGCTATCTAAGAAACTTATGGATGATCTTTTCATTTAATTGCTAGTGGTAAGTATTTTATTGGACTGTAGTACATAGGGTTGGCAACACATAAGTCAATAGTAAATGTGCTATTTGGATCTAAATATATATACAAAAATATCAATAAGCATCTGAAAGTTAAATGAAAAGAGATTACATTGGAGATGAGGAAGTGGAGAAAGGAGATGTGATGAAAGAGAGGAAGAGGATTAGTTTATTCTTATTTTGATGTAAATGTGCTAGATTTTATTTTCCTATTATTGTTGTTGCTGATGTATTTTCAATTATATGTTTCTGACGTAATGGACATTATGTTTATTTTGGTTCTGTTGTTATTATACTCACTAGATTAATTTTTGTTATTGCTTTGGAGTAGTCTTTACACTTATCTGTTAGAATATTTTGAATGTTTCTATTGTAATTTCATTTTTTTCTTCTTACCTTTTTTAGTGGTAATTTAAGTGTTATTGCATACTTGTTCTTTCCTACTTATGTTTATTAATTTTTTTGATAGACGAATGTGGAAAAAGATATTTATGCATTATTTTCTCCTTACTTATATTCAAGTTTACACTATTTAATATATTAAAAATTAAGGGGAGAAAAAATTTTAAAAGCTTAACTTTATTTGTCCTCAATAACATACACTTAAATTGTTATGTTTGAAAAGGAAATAAGGTATGTGGTGTTGATATAAAATTATTGCAATTTTAAGAAAACAAGAACATAATATCATTATTTTAAATTCTATGTAAATGAGGCGGGCTAGTGCAAGGTTAACTTGTAGTTTAACATGTAGAAAAATAGTTTCATTATTTATTTTTGCAAGGAGTTATATAATTGTTTAACTAAGTATCCTTAGATAACACTTCTTAAGAACTAAGCCTCTATTCAAGACATAGCTTCAACAATTACATATTAAAGTTAAAGAGTGTGGTAGACATCACTTTAGAGAGTTGATAGTGGAATTCAAAACCATTAAAGGTCTATTTAGATATAATAATTGACCCAACTCGCACTTACACATATTTTTAATCTCCTTAATTATGCTAGAAAATATATCTCAATTTATATCTAGCAATTAGTGAGAACACTTGAAATGATTTATAAATTATATAATAGATTTTCACATTAGGGGTACTACGCAAGTATATGTATCGTTTCAAGTAATATATGATTTTCTTTAAAATCCCCAATATCAATCCCACAAGGAATGTGATAACATTTAAAATTAACTCACAAAAATTATGCTTAAATTATAATCTAAAAAGATTAAAGAATTAAAAGTTTTGCTTACCAAAAATTACTAATAAAAGAGCTTAAAAAGAAAGTAACAACTAAATGTAAAAGCTTAACAAAATATAACAAGTTTGGATATTATGGAAAAGCCTTTTCTCTTACAAAGAGATTTTAATCTATGTAGGATTCAAATGATTTAAGACAAAATTTTAGTATTGTGACAAATAGAAGCATGTCTTATTCTTTACCCCCTCCCGGTGCTTGCAAAGAACATTGGCTAACTTAAGGTTGATTCCATAACATCTCTACTCCACATCAGTGTTATCTAGCCTCTCACCTCTAGATGCCCCTGACCTATGCCATTGTAATGATCGAATCCCAGCGTCATGGTACTAAAACTTTGTTAACCTCATTTTTTGTTGATGTCTAGTTTTTGCTCTTTAGTATCCTAGGATCTAGCCATAGAACTTTCAAGTTGACTATTCCTAGAGAACTAGAAATGGACCCTCAACATTAGAAATTTCAGCTCTTCTTTGCTCAACTTAAAGTTCCACATCTTGGTCATAACCTCTAGCACTTAATAGTGTGGCCACTATGGGGGAGCTCAAGGAGAGTTCCCATAGGACTGCTTGACCCTGGATGTTGGTTAAGAGCTATTTCACTCACTTGCACTCACCTTCACTCACTTTCACTCACTCACTCATAACCCTAAACCTAACTTGTTGACTTTCATCCCTTGATCCTTTGGGAAACTCAGGTAGATGGTCCCCTAGACCCACTAGCCCTATGCTAGGGTTTAGATAAGACTAGTGCATAAAAGACCCAAATGAAGATTCCATTGGTCTGTGGCTCAAATCAGGATGATTGACACCTCAATTTCACCAAAACACCCAACTCGGCCTTTTTATCCCCAAAACCAACTTAAACCCTTCAATTGAATTCAATTTGATCTCAATTCTCCCAAATTTCCATTTAAAACTTAAATTCATCTTTTATATGATCAATCCAAATCAAATCTCAACTCAATTGACCCACATTTGAATCTAATTTCAACTTAAATCTGAAACCTCCAATTTTGCCCCAATTTGGCCATGTCTCCAAAAATCACCTAATGGAATACCTAAAGCCCAAAATTGAAACCCAATTATTGTTGAGAACACTTCATGGCAATCACCCACATCAAATTGGACCATCAATTAGGCCATAGCTAAACTCTAGCCCAACCCAAACCCAAGCCTAAACCAACATCCCCAAATTTGACTAGATGTCAAAATTCCTCAAATCGACCTTCAAATCAATTCAAAATCAATTCAAAATCACTCTAACTCTAAATCTTTTCTAAACCTCTCATGACAACCATCTACACCATCTTGATCAATTGAGCTCGAACCAAAATTTTGACGAAAATCGAGTTTGACGTGTTTTTTACCTGATCGTTAATGAAGTTGTCCGGATGACCCCATATGATGAAACGGACCTCGCCGATGCGTCCGAAATGTCGAAACTACCTAAGGAGGGCATCTATTTTGATGTGGTTCTGTGCACGCACAAATTGGGGAGTTGGATAATGAATATTATTAAAAAAATCTCTTTTTCTCTTTTCTTAAATCCCTAAATCCCAAGTTGTTTTTTCTCTCGCTCGGTCCGGCTTCTGTCTGATGACCGCATGTGCTCTACATGCGGTAGCAAATTAAAAAGTTACACGTGTAACGGTGGGCCCTCAATGAATATAAATAAGCAAAATAATAAATTGAAGGCGTGGCCTGACCCGAACCCTGCCCAACAATAAAAAAAATGTATATTTGGATCTATCGAATCCCGCCAAATCCAGAATTTTGATATTTTTGATCCCACCAAAAATAAAAAAAGAATATTGGTGCTTTTTCTGGTTTATGGATGTAGATATTTTTTATTTTTTTCATCTTTGTTCGTATTCGAGAGCTAGGGCAGGTTGTGTTAAATGGATTTCTCTGTCGACCAAGAAATCTTGATGGAATCTCAAAATGATTGCGAGAATGATGCCAATCAGCTTGGATTATTAGCTGCGGCCGGAAGCATTCCGCAGGTAATATAATTTCTTTGTTCAGGGTGGTTTTATTAATGGCTTCCAAATAATAGTATTACTGGGCTCGGATGGTGTGATTACTATATTATTTGATTACTAAGTTACTTTGTAGGTATTATCATTGTGTTTAAGTTGTCGTAATTGTATTATCCTTCCGGTATTATTGTGGTTGATATTGTCTTTTTTGTTTATTGCTTGCAAGGGCAGTTTGGTCTTATTTAGGTTTTATCATGGGTTTATTCCGGTGTTATTATGGTTGTATTATAGTAGTATTTATGCATTTTAGACTTTCAAGAATCTTTGTGTTATTATGGTATTATTACTATAGTATTATGGTTGTATTATGTAACATGGTGTTATTTATTCGGTATAAGTAGTGTTATTTTGGTGTTATCATGGTTTTATTATGCTAGTATTTTTGCATTTTTGGTTTTGAAGTATACTTTTGTGTTATTATGGTATTATTTATGTGGTATTAGGATTTCATTATGTATTATGTTGTTATTGATTTATCGTTTCATACCACCATGATTGCATTTACTAATTAGTTTTGTTGAAGCATTATTTTATCAATCTAATGGTGACATTGTTGAAAGTTGCAGGTCCCTAAGCCTTTAACTGTATGCATTGACCCAATTGCGGATATTTTGCTTCGCGTGGTGGTTCATAATGAGAAGGAAGTCTATGAAAATTATTGTGCATATGCACACCATATTGGATTCACTGTGCAAAAGGACCACGTTGGTTTTTGGCCTAATTCAAAAATAATTAAGATAAAGGATTTCATTTGTGGTAAGGCTGGTTTCAAGAAAGATTTGAATAACAATGTGGCGGTGAAGTACAGAAGAGGGGACAAGGACTGGTTGTCCAGCCATGATTCGATATACCGTTGATGTAGAAGGTAACTGGTCGGTTAAGAAATTTATAGAAACTCGTAAACATCCTTTGGCGGCAGACGATGACAAACATCTATTGCGTTCCAGCGGAAAAATGAGTGATGTCAGTGCACAAGTGCTCAGATCGATAACATAATCAGGGATCAGAACAAGCGATGCTTTTAGTTTTCTAGCTACAGAATTTGGGGGTGTTGAAAACCTTGATTGCACGAAGAGGGATGCTTATAATTTCATACAAAGAGAGAAAAATGGTAAGATTGAAAATGGGGATGCTAATTCTCTATTTAGATTGTTCACTGAGAGGCGAACAGAGGATACGATGTTTGCATGGGATGTTCAAATTGATGAGTCTGGTAATTTATTGAATTTCTTTTAGAGTGATGGGATATCCAGACTTGATTACAATTTCTTTGAGGATTTCATAATATTTGACACAAGTTATAGATTAAATAAATACAATTTATGTTGTGCTCCTATTGTCGGTGTGAACCACCACTAGCAGAACGTTCTATTTGGAGTTGGTTTTTTGTCAGATGAAATAGTTGAATCATTCAAGTGGCTATTCAAATCATTTATCTGGATTATGGACAACAAGCACCCGATGACGATATTTACTGATCAGGATCAAGCAATGGCCAGAGCTATTGAAGAGTGCCTTCCTCACATAAGACATAGATTATGTCAATGACAAATTTACAAGAAATTGTCTTCAAAACTACATTGTGGTGTAAGCACCAAGAAAGTCAATGAGCTTTTTTATAAATGCATGGCTAGGTGTAACTCTGAGGAGTTTGAAGAAACTTGACATACAATGATTAGGTCAGGAAATCTATATGAGAATGCTAATGCTTAGAATGCTTGGTTGAGTAGTTTGTACAATATCAGGCATAAGTGGTCAACAACTTTCAATAAGAAAATATTTGGGATGGGGATCCTTTCGACACAAAGAAGTGAGTCGATGAATAATATTTGTCATAATGCCTCCAAGCCAACAAGCACCCTCACTGAGAGTTTCTTGGGTTTTGAAAATGTCATGAAAGCTTGGAAAAGGAATGAGAATGATGAAGATTTTAAATCTGAACAGTCTGCAATTATCCCTACTGTAAGAAGTAGTCCTGTGTTGAGGCAAGGTGCTTTAGTTTATACGAGGAAGTTATATTCAATATTTGAAGTAGATACATGGTTTGTGTGGACTTGCTGTGAAGTGCTCAGCCACCGCAGATTTAGAATTTTATGTAAAAAACTTAGATAATGAGCACACAGTCAGACCGTGGATTGTTAAGGTCGATAAAGGTAATTTTGAAATTACATGCAGTTGTAAAAAATTTGAAATGATGGGTATATTATGAGCTCACACTCTAAGAGTGCTTAACCATGAGAATATAACAAAGATCTCTGATAAATATATTTTACTACGGTGGTCGATTCATACAAAGAGGGATATATATAACAACTATGGTTATAAACATTTGAAAGATTCGCAAACTTCTACAACTTGTTCGAGTGGACTCATATATTGAACACACGTTCATAAATTTACATACCGGATTAGCATATTAACACAAGGTAATGAACTTGCTGAAAAAAACGTGTTGGAAACATTAAGGAAACTAACACTTGAATCTGAAGCCATATTGAATGGGAGAGACCATCAGGAAATGCCAATGTCAAAGAAGAAAAAAACACTTAATAAACCACACAATTTGAAGGACCCAACGAAGATGCGGCCAGAGGGCGTTTCTAATGCTAGGTTAAAAGGCTTTTGGGAGTAGAATAACCGATCAAAAAGTAAGAATAAAAAATCACTATCGTGTAGTTAGGTTATATTCTTCTATTATTTTGGATGTACGCTGCGTTACAACTCACTAACATGACACATTATTTTACAGGAAAGGATAAAGAAGTTGGTTCAAGTCAAGAAACATTTCACCCATCAAACCCAAGCCATTTTTCAATGCCGGATCAATATAGTCAGGTACATAACTTAAAGTTCGAAACGTTTTATGATTTGTGATCTAATTTTAAATTGACATATGTACTTATATTCACATGTGATTGCTCAGAATCAGCATGAATTGCCT
>NW_018165613.1:515823-536927 GCF_001263595.1 Phalaenopsis equestris | reverse complement strand
GGAATTTCCTACATCACTGCCCACAAACACATACACGAGCTTATTGATGGACCTAGATGATGATGTGTGAAATATTAAGTAATTAAAACGATCTATTGTATGTAATTGTAGAATTAATGTTATTTTTTGCAGAGCATAATATCGTTTGTAATTGTAGAATTAAGTTTGTGTTGAATATTTCCAAAATATTCCAGAAGTATTACCGCAATACAACCAAAATACATATCAGCGCTGGCGGAGGAATATATCTAGGTTTAATTAGAATATTCCTTTGTTGTATTCACCACTGCGTGGTCGTATCTTGCTTGTTCGAGGATATATTTGTAACACGACTACTATATAACATCTACCAATAATTAAATAGCATTTGAATAAGATCTGCGAGATTTCAAATATTTTGAGAATTTTTCTTAATTTTTTCTTTAGTTTGTGTTGAATATTACCAAAATATTCTCAAAGTATTACCGTAATACAACCAAAATATATATCAGCGCTGGCGGAGGAATATATCTTGGTTTGATTATAATATTTCTTTGTTGTATTCACCACTCTGCGGTCGTATCTGGCTTATTCTGAAGATATAATTGTAACACGACTACTATATAACATCTACCAATAATTAAATAGCATTGAATAAGATCCGTGGGATTTCAAATATTTTGAGAATTTTTCTTAATTTTTTTTTTAGTTTGTGTTGAATATTACCAAAATATTCCCATAGTATTACCGCAATACAACCAAAATATATATCAGCACTAGCGCAGGAATATATCTTGGTTTGATTGGAATATTCCTTTGTTATATTCAGCACTCCGCGGTTGTATCTGGCTTGTTCCGAGGATATATTTGTAACACGACTACTATATAACATCTACCAGTAATTAAATAGCATTTGAATAAGATCCGTGGGATTTCAAATATTTTGAGAATTTTTCTTAATTTTTTTTTTAGTTTGTGTTGAATATTACCAAAATATTCTTGAAGTATTATCGCAATATAACCAAAATATATACCAGCGCTGGCGGAGGAATATATCTTGGTTTGATTAGAATGTTCCTTTGTTATATTCACCACTCCACAGTTGTATCTGGCTTGTTCTGAGGATATGTTTGCAACACAACTACTATATAACATCTACCAATAATTAAATATCATTTGAATAAGATCCGTGGGATTTCAAATATTTTGAGAATTTTTCTTTAGTTTTTGTTGAATATTACCAAAATATTCCCGAAGTATTACCGTAATACAACCAAAATATATACCAGCGTTGGCGGAGGAATATATCTTGGTTTAATTAGAATATTCCTTTGTTGTATTCATCACTCCGCGGTTGTATCTGTCTTGTTCCGAGTATTACCAAAATATTCCCGAAGTATTACCGCAATACAACCAAAATATTACAGTTTGATTACTAAACTATATATACAACTGAAGTATTACTGCAATACAACCAAAATATTGCGGTTTGATTAAAATATTTTCCACAAAATACTATTAAGTTACCTTAGTAATACCTCAATATTACCAAAACAATACAAAAATACAACCACGATTATAACATTATCACTATAATTTAAATATTACCATAATATTACCATAATAATACATGAATACGACTATAACACAAATAAATATTGCAATTAAATATCTTCACATTTCTGTCTGCCATCCCAAAAAAATATTGCAAATATTGAAAATAAAACATATATTAACAATGAAATAAGTCTATTGATTACGATGTTGTACCCACAAACAAATATCTTGGGCAAGCTCTGCCCTAAATTTTGGCATTTATTGCCTGTCATCCCATATCTTCACTCCAATTATGTCTGTAGCTTTGTACTAATTTTTGCATAAATTTACAGATAAGCATCCCACAATCAACACTGTTGGTATGTACGGGAACACCTCTAACCATTGAAACTTTCCATTTCCCGGGTATAGCCCTAAAAGAACCTTTAACATCATGGGCAAATTATTTGATCTACACAGTTAATTAATGATCGGTGAATGGACAAAATTGGTGAAAATTGCATAAATAATAGCTTTAATGATTGAGAGTAACTTACAACGTCGTTTCACTCGGCTTTATGCATTTGGTTGGGTAATGAATCATACATTTTTCACTCCACTCACCCAAATCAGCAACCAATAAAACTCAGTGTTGGTTGTTCAAAACAGGAATCATAATGATATCAGCTTTTAGAACTGCTTCTTTGGTGATATGACCCACAAATGATGTGGGGTTACCCATTTTATGATAAGCCTATATAATAAAATAAAATGTTAACACATTCATATTGTTATTGAAATTCTAAATATAATTAAATATGGTTGTTTAGATAATTAGATGAGGTTTTATCCAGTATAGTGGAAATACATAAATGTAAGGCCTAAAAAAGGATGGATTTGCATTCCTCTTATTGCTCAAAATAATCGTTTCAGCGTTGACATGGTCATTTACAATCATGTCATTACACAATAACTCTACCATTGCCCGACGATCTATAAAAATGTCTTTCATGTGCTACATAATATCACTCCTGCATAATTGCATAATAGTACAAATTCCAACAAATTCCAAATATAATAAAGAATTTGTTTTCATTCACTTAATCATAGAAGAAGTTCATTATAAAAGACACAGATTTACTCACTCATTGATGTATTTTGACATGACTAGATCGATCACCGTCTATGTTTTAGCTGATACCATAGATCTGCCAGGATAGTCGATCTGGGGGACAGCTGGAAGAGGCTACAAAAAAAAAATTATGTTACATTTGAAATACACAGGTAATTTAGATGATATAAGACAATGTATAAAAAATAAATTTCAAATAACACATTAACAACATCTGGCTGATCTCCTAGAGTTGTTAGTGCTAGGACAGCTGATCTTTCTACTTCTTCATCTTCAACTCTTTGTTGTTCCTCTACATTGGGGTTCGTATGTACACCAGGAAATACAATTATTTGAAGGCCCATATTTGCTACAGGGTCTATTATTGGTTCTTCAGTAATTTTTTGTTATTCTACTACAGGGGTGGTATGTACAACAGCATCTTTCTCGGGTATCATCGGCTCATCGACTTCACCTGTTGTTTTTCTTCTCTTCAATTTGAAGGTAGTGAAAGGTGAACTCACTGTCTTCTTTCTTCTACTTCGTCTGCCCTTAACCTTTTGTATTAAGCTAGCAACGGACCGTTCAACTTTATCTCCTTCAACAGGGGTTCCTTCTTCTTCCACAAAAGCCGACGGCTGGATTCCCTCTTCTCCCACAGAAGCTGAATGCTGGGTAACATCAATTTTCTGTTGGGCTCCCACTTCTCTTTCACTATAAACAAAATTATGAGGACTCCAACCATGATAGAAATCATGAGGAATCCCACCATGAAGGAAGGCTGGCTGGGGATCATCTACTCCGATCTCTTCACCTTTATTAGTTGAAATATTTTCAGATTTATCAAACTTATGTTGTAGCACCGACATTTGCCCCTGCAAATTCGACACCCCAACAGTTATTATATTCAAGGTTCCTTAAAATTTAGAGAACCATTTCTCTTGGAAGCTCGACTATTGATTCCATGCTTTTATTTATTGTGGTATACAGTGGCTCAGAGGCGATGTCCCCTGAATCAACTGGCCCCATATCAAATGATACAGGTGCCTCTGGTCTACCTTGGACTTGCATCACCGGAACTGGACCAGGTAATCCTTCATTTGGATTGGATAATAGATTGATCTCATCATCTCTCAGATCCAAAAATTTATCATGAATTTTATGATGAAGCTACGAGTAATTTCAAAAAGAAACGCTTTGATCATTACTAGTTTCAAATTAACATAATAATTTAATTGGAAATTAAAAATATATGTAACTTGCCTGATCAAGAGTCAGCATCTTGAAAGTTATATCAAGTTGAGATGAGCTCAAGCTTAGAGTTGTTGGCCACGGGCCACCTCAACATTCGAGGTCTAGCCTCAGGATTGGCAGCAGTAACCAAAGAAGTGTGCTCATAAAACTAGAGCTGTGTGAAAGAAAATGACATATTCTACTTTACACAAAGAAATAAATAGCATTTGACTTTAATACGATGTACTTACCGTTAGCAAAAAAAGAAAACCATTTATATATCCTAGAGGTCGATTCCGCCTTATTTTGATGACCACTTGATAGCTACCGCATTTATTTGCTCAATAAGATATTCACATAGTGCAGCGAACCAATTAAATGAAGCAAACATATGTACATTCTCTCCAAAGATGTAAAGTACTTTGGATACACTGAAATTACTAGAAGGAAAAAATAAATTTGATAACAAATAGTTTATATACAATTGATTAAAAGGGGTAGAAGACTCCCCAGTTCCGACGTTCAACAGATCAGCTTTCATTTGACAGGCATCAACACCACAGGATGAAACTTTCTTCCACTTCGGAACTTCTCCTCTATTTGGCATGCCAATCAAAAGGACAACTTCATCAGGATTTATCCTCAGATCTTTTTCTCCCATTCTAAAAACCATTTTTTCATGTATCCAACATTGCAATATTTGAAGTGTGACCACATTGTTTTGGGGATAAGGTGGAAGTGCAAAGAACTGATCAACATTCAAGGTTTTGAGCTCATTCCTCATCTCATCAGATACAACACGTCTGACCTTATCAAGCGTATCTCTAATTACAGATGGTCGGCATCTACAACTCATGGACCTTGGGTTCACAAACCTACATCAAACAAAATAATGTAAAAAATATAAAGGGTTATGGAGAAATGTTTTATTTCGGAATTACTATGGTAATATTTAAGCAATATTATGTGATCTCATATAGTATTATTTAGGTTATATTATAGTATTACTTACGTTGTATTCTGGCATTATAGTATTTAGGTTATATTCTGGTCGTATTTCCATTGTATTTTGGGTACTAAACTAGTGTTACTTAAGTTGTATTCAGGTATAGTATATAGGTTATATTATAGAAGTTTTTCCGTTGTATTCAGGTATTAATACTATTAAGGTTATATTCTGGTGTAATATTAAGGTTATATTTTGGTAGTTTTTCTGTTGTATTTTGTTATTATTATAACATTATTTATGTAATACTCAGATAATATTTAAGTTAGTATTAAGTAGTGATTGGTTTGGTATTATAATTAAATAACAGGTTTTATTGCGGC
This sequence comes from Phalaenopsis equestris, assembly GCF_001263595.1. NCBI lineage: Eukaryota > Viridiplantae > Streptophyta > Magnoliopsida > Asparagales > Orchidaceae > Phalaenopsis > Phalaenopsis equestris. The sequence continues at coordinate 531,739 of NW_018165613.1, read as the reverse complement.
TTAATGTTGGTTTTTTTAAGTTAATATCGTGTGCATTTGTGTACAACTAAAAAACAGTAAAATACAACTCATATATTACTCTGACTGATTTGTTACTCAAGTACAATTAAAATATTACCCAAATGGTCTTCTCAATGAAAATAGAACCACCAAAATAAAAATTATCTGGATGAATTCTCTTGGATTTCCTTCTTCTTCTTCTTTCACTCTTTCCCTTCTTTTTTCTTGCGTTTCTCGACCTCCATTGTCGATTCCTCATCGGTTTCCATTCTCAAGGGCTCTTTCATCTCCAGTCTCACTGGGCTCTCTTCGGTTTCCAACATCAACTTTAAAACTCTAAATTTTTCTGATTCAAAAACCCTAAAAGATTGAATGAAGGTGCTCTGCGCTCTCCTCGCTGGGCGACGTTTGGTTCTCCGATGAAATCACCTTTTTTCAGGCGCGCTATTTAACTTTTACTTATTTTGAGCCGAATTTGGGTTGGATTGCACCTTAAGAATGCCTTAATATAATTTTAAGAATGCCTTAATTTAAATTTTTAAGTTATCGCGTGTCATCCTTCTATTATTATTATTGGACGCCGCACGGTGTCGTGCTCTTTGTTGCAAAGTGGGCAGAGGTCCGGACCACGAAAAGCTTTTGAACCTGGCACTCCCTTGTCACTTCTCTCACTTTTCGCGTCCCCCTCTCACTGCCCTAGCCGCTGCCCTAGCCGACCTAACCGCTGACGTCGCCGACCTGGCTCCTTGTTCGCTACCTTCTCTGATGCACTACCGAACTTTCCCATAATCTTCACATTCAGCTCACCCCATGTAAGTTAAGGAAAACTACTTCGTCTTTCTTGGCTATAAAAACCCGGGGAGATTTAGGGCTGGCTGAAATTTTAGTGTGAGGGGGAGGTGCTGTCGGAATTCCAGGTGATCGGTGAAATTTTTGGAAGGTGGTGTGTCGTGGTTGAGGCTTTGCTGTTCGATTTTTTAATACGTAAAAGTGAAATTTTTGGAAGGTGGTGTGTCGTGGCTGAGGTTCCAAGTATAACTCTAAGATCCTTAATATTTTCAAAAAATACAACATTATTTACTTTAGATATCAAAAGCATAACTTCAAACCCTTCATACTAAACATCTTAATTCTAGAATTAACCTTTACTATTAAAATTTTATTTAGGTATTCTAAAACTTTCATAAAATCAAAAATATAGTCTTCTAAAATTAACTTTACATACCACAGGTTATGTTAAGGTTATGTTAAAATTTTGAAAAATACAATTCTTGAGGACAAAATAAAGTTTAGTTTAAAAAGAATTTTCTCCCCTTCCCCAAACTTAAAATTTTAAACTAATTTAAAACAAGAAAGTTCATGAAGGAAGAGAACTTTTTTTAAAATTTTAAAAATAAGTAAACTAATACAGGTACAAGTAGGAAAGACAAGTACTGATGAGCGATAAACATAAGATTAACATGCATAACAATAAAATAAGTACTACTTTAGCATTTAATTGGGAGCACAAAATAAACAGTGGAACTAATAGTTTAACAGAAACAAAAATTAAAAAGAAATTAAATACAAGCACATTACACATATAACAAATCACTAACATAACAGAGTCCAAATTTTCAAACACAACAAAGGAAAAGAAATAAACATAAACTAAACATCAATCTTCTGCATCTCCATCATCATCATCACTCAGATCTATGTCCTCATCCATCTCAAATAGTCGATATGGTGTAAAAGTAGAGCAAGTAGGAAATTCTAAAGAATGCTTACCTCTTATATATCTTCTCATAGCCTCATATATGCAAAATCATACTTAATATTCCTCATCATAATATCATCACTATGATACAGATGAGATTCAAACCCTTTCACTTGGTTATGTAGATTTATAATCTCTTTGTTGAATCATCATTTGTTTTACAAGAGAATGCAAAAAAATAGTCTCATAAGCAGATTGTCTAGGTGTAGGAGCAGAAGTAGAAGCTGAAGTAGAAGGTATGTTAGCTCCAGTCTTATGTCTAGTTCCAAAATGTATCTCATATTTTTCCAAATTTATTTTTCCAATGAGTTTATGAGATGGTAAAGTTTTTTTCTCAAGTTTCATACTTCACTCCAGAACCAGCACACAAAGTAGTAATAAGAGAAGGGTGGCCCAAACCTCCTGTACTTCCTCCTATTGAAGAAACAAGCATGTTGGTAAAAATTAGGGAACCAATGTTAATAGGTTTCTTCATCTGAATATAAATGTTGGTATAAATGAATAGACAGAATAGACAGAAAGGTTAGCATCTAGGTGCTAGTAACTACTGCACAGTTTTTTAACAGTTTCTCCCCATGACTTAGGGAGTTATTTGAAAAATTAATAGGATTTCTTTAGGGAGAAAAATATGGAGGTTTTTTTGTGGAGAATAAGGAGAGAAAAGTAGGGTTTGTTGTAGAGGATAATTAGGGATCTTACTTAGAGAGTTTGGTGAGATTTGAGAGGTATCTTGTGAGGGGAATATTCAGCACAACAACAAGGGTCTAGAAGATCCTAGGGGAGCATTCTTAGAGCTTTGTAAAGAGGAAAATGTTAAGTATTGTGCATTTATTTTATTATATTTTTGTAAACACAATTACAGTAGATTTATTTTGTGTTAAAAATGTTTTATGGTGACTTTTCTATGCTTTGTGAGTAGTCTTTTCATTTTTCTCTTATAATTATTATGTTAGTTGTGTGGGAATAGTAGAATGCTTTTAAAATGGGTTTTCAATCTTTAATGTGATGGGTATTCTGTAAAGCTTCATTTAATTTTCATTTTGGTCAAGTGATTAGTTAAAATATGTTGTGAACCATATTGACTCGGGGGAGCTATAGAAGAACGATTAGAATATTCACATTGAACTATAGGGTATGAAGCAAAAGTAAAGTATAGGGAGATGTAAATAGATAGAGAAATAATCTTTAATGGGTTCAAATTGGGGTTAAGGAATTGAAACTAGTTTAACCATACTTCTTTATGCATTCGGGCAAGAGCAAAGAAGAGAATTGCTCCTATTTGTCACTAACTACATTTATAATTTAAAGTATTAATTTTCCTACACACTACATATATCATTGCAAGGGAGGGTAGCATTACATATTTATTGTCACCAATTCTAATATATTTAGTGGGATTTCTATAGGAGTAAACCTTCAATAGTAGTTTGTAATTTTGTAGAAGTAGTTAGCACAACTTAAAACGAACTTTACTTCTTAGCTAAGTCTAATTTTAGTAGGCTAGAACTTCTCTTAAGTCTAACTGCCTCACTCTCTGTGGAATAGATATTCCAGACTCAAAATCCGATATTACTGATATGACACATACAATTGCGTGGGACCCTTGCACCTAGAATTAGAGTGTGTAAAGATTTTAGCACTGTTTTAGAGTGTGTCATCTCCCTTGATAGGGTTTGGCATTAACGACATCTCCCTCGGTTGTGCGTCATCTCCCAGCTATCTAGAAACCCAAGCTGCCCCTTCCTGCATCTTCCCTCTTTAGTCGGTAATGTTCGCCCACCTTCTTCTTCACTCTCCCCTCCCTTTACAGTTAAAATTTTATTACTGTCATTTTATTGATTTGTCTGTATCTTCCTTCAAAAGATTTCTAACCGCATCTCACTTCTTCCCATTGATCTATGCATGCTTATAATTCACAGCAGAAAACCTACACTTAGTTTTCCATTATCTCTGCATCTTTTATCTTCATGACCTCAGTATCAAACGTCACATCATTTTTAAATATTCAATGATAAAAAGACAACCACTGTTCATAGTATTATGTTTTGCAGGATGGGTAAGCACTGAAACCAATTTTGTATCATTCTCCATCCATAATGGCTTTGAAATTTTATATTAAATATGAAAGACTAAAACCCATATTTTGGCTTTCCTCTGCCTTGTACTACAACTTTTTTGTGTTTTGGTGCTATTTTAAAGAGATTATTAAAGAAATCAACTATGATGGGGGGATGAAATTTTGTATAGTGTGAGCTAGAGGCTCATATCCAATGGTTGCTATAAATGATCCATCTAAGTTTCTAATGAAGCCTTATATCACCTCCGTTGAAATGCAAAAAAAAATTAGGGTAATTATGAACTGGTTTTAATTCTAATTAAGGCTGAGCGGTGAGTCATGCAAGATAGCTTATCCCTTTAGATGAAAAGGTGTTTGGATATCTTAAACCACACAACAATGTAAAAATACTGAGGATAACATAATCAACTAGGGGAAGAGATGTGATGTTTGGATAGAAAATGAGCTCCACTTATTCAAGGGGAATAGAATTTGAAATGCTACAACAGTTGCTAGTGAATTGTTACCACTTCAAAGCTTTCCATCCAATGTTATATATCTCCAATTTTTGAGTTTGGGAAAAAAACTGGGCAACTCTTGTATTTTTTTCTATAAATTTTGAATGAATTATCATGAATGTTGGATATGTAAGCACATAAGAAGTGGTAGCCAATTTTATACTTATATGTTTGTCTCTATACTCTAATGTGTTTTCAACCTAATAGAAAATTTTGGTGGCTTTTATAACACATTATAATGGGATGAGAGTATGATTTTACAAAATAAATAATTTGTGGCAGAACGAAGAAGAAAGCTTTTATATGCATCAACCCTATTACATCCTTCTCTGATGGCTACCGCTTTAGGTACTTCAATAAAGTAAGTTACATAAATTTAAATGGAATGCTTCAAGGATAATGTGTTGGCAATTATTATATTGGCAGGAAAATCTTTTTTTTTAGGTGGGCATTTACTTACATTCCACACAAACATTATATATTTACATTTCAAATACATGAACTTTCAAATTTACATGAATATCACACAAATAGTTAATAGAAAAACTCATTGAAGAGGGGAATTTGTAATTCAATTTCAACCATATATTTATGAGAAATGCTCATCAAACTAAATCATAGAGAATAATGTTAATTGGATCTTGCCAAAGCTACCAAAAGGAAATAAACTTACATGCCCCAACATAAACTTACAAAATATACATATATCACGATTGAGCCTAACAAATAAACCAGAAATAAAACATCTTACATCTTATAAGATAGCTTTGCTCAATCATGCAGACTCACATGACTTATAAGGCTCTTATAAGATTTTTCACGCCAAATTTAATGGTTTCAAATTAAAGTTCTGATAAAATAAAGATTAACATATCTCTGCTACCAGCTAAACATAATTAGTTGAAACTCATTCAAATTAAAGTTCATTGGTTGGATTTGACTTTATAGTATAATTCCTAAACCTTTGATCAGCCTCTGCATGGGCTGCAAATTCTCATCCTGAGGAATGTTACAAGCTCTAGTTTGCATGATTCCAACATTATCTTTAAGCTAAGAAGTTAAAGAAAGAACAATGGATTGACCACTAACAACACATTTACTAAAGCTATTGGATATGCCACCAAACCTTGAATAGAATAGTAAAACACACGATTCATAAGATTCAAGGAAAATTTCCATTCATACCACTCATTTATTATGTATTTACATATCAAACACTTAAACTTCAATTTTTTACATATATGCCACATTAACTATGCATGAAAAGTGTATTTCAAATTGACTTTCTCCATTAACCTTTTTGAAGCTTTTTCCTTAGTACATGTCACATGATTCTTATGTATTTACATATCTAACACCTTAATTTAACATTTACTTATAAAACACTTTTGCGAGTGTGATGTAAAGGTTTCTACCTTGACAAAAGCTCACATAACTCCATTCATGGTCCTCTTCAGAAGCTCGCATAAAACTCATGCATCAAACTAAAAATATGGAAGTAGAGTCATAATGAGATAATTAAATATAAACAAAATGAACAAACGATTCACGACTCAGCTGCCAATATCAACAACTACATTTTTTCTATTTGATGTCAAATTCGTATCTTTCTTCATGTCCCTCAACTTCGGTCGTGTGTGCTAATTGATGTGAACTTCAAATAGTGCAGTGACAAGCCATACTTACTTTCTAAGTCAGAGTTTATTTATTCTAGAGGCATGTTGAAATAAGTTCTTATCATATCTTATATTTCAATAACCACCCAACTAGTCACTGCCTGTTTGTTACCAGTTATGTTGAAACCCGGATAAATATGAGAAGCTACTATATCTTTTACTTCAAATTTTTGTCTGTCAGCCAACATTGAGGCTCTAACTCTCCATGAGCAACCACTATAAAAGCAAATGAAAATAACTCGCTTTCTATAACTCACCATAAAATTCATTCCAAAATTCTCAACAAAGACCAATATTTGTTGAAATTTCTTAAAACATGTTGAATATTTAAACTAAGAGCCAACATTCAAAGATATATAATTGGTCATTTGGCTCATTGATTTTCCATCCATATACTCATCGAGTTAATTTGTGCATCTGCTAGTACTATCATAGCTTGACTGATAATACTCAATTAATTCACCACCATTTGACATGATGAACTTTTAAATATCTATAAATCAAATATAATAATTAAAACATCAATGAAGTTTTATAACCATTAAAAAAATGTACTTTGTCATTTTATTTGCTAAATATCGTAAATAATGTAGAATGTTCTACTATAAATCATACTTTGAACCTTTTATTTGGATTAGAATGAATTCTATTCTAAAGGGGAAACTTTTTTTTGGGGACTGTATTGATGTTTTCAAATTCATCATACATAGCTCAAACACAACTTTAAAATAATAAATGAGGTTAACCTTAGCTTCATCACGTCTTTTTGTTTCCTCTATTTCCTCTTCTTTATGTTATTTATAAGCACCACTTTGACCCCCTCTATAAATCACAAAGAAGTAGTTGTAAGGTTCTAAACACGTACATAAATAAACCAACAAGTACAATTTTAGCTTCCAACTGTTATAAATGAGCAAAATGGATGTTAAAATTTTTCAAAAAAAAACATCAGAGCATTTCCCAATGCTATCTATCATAAATAAAGTATGTTGACCTCACTTCTATGAGAACCCTAAATTGACACCCACAGACAAGACATGCCTTAAGCCATCTACACTAGCTCAAGGTCCTCAGACACCTTTTTAAGAGCTTAATGATCACCATGATCGTTAATCCTAAGAGGTCTACAACATTTGACTGCATTGAACCCATCTAGGGTCCCCAAAACCCTAAAAATGGGATTGACTCCTTTGAATCCTTCTAAGGTTCAAAACCCTAAAAGTTGGATTGACCCCCAATACATCCTCTTTGATGTCAAACCATGATGACATCCCAAAATGATCAGATCAGTAATGATAAACCTTGACCCAATGGCCACGACATTAGCCATTTGGTCAATCTTAGACCTAAACATTGACCTTCGGTCAATTCTGGACCTAGTGGTCGCCACATTGATCATTTTGGTCAACCTTGGACACAATCAACACCCTTTGGACCATTTGGTCAACCCTGACACCAAATTGGTCAAAATGGACCATTTGGTCAACCCTAACACCAAATTGGTCAAACTAGATGATTTGGTCAACATTGATACCAAATTGGTCAAAATGAACCATTTGGTCAACCCTGACTCCCAATTGGCCAAAATTTGGTTAAAAAGGACAATTTTTTACCCAATGGTCACTACACTGAACACTTGGTCAACCCTAATACCCAAATGATCACCTTATTGACCCTCTAATAATTCTAACCACCATATTGTCAAGACATTACCATATGGTCAACTTGACCATCATGGTCAACCTTTTGATCAACAAATCAGCATTGAGCCACCTTGACCAATCTCATGACTAAATTGGGTCAAAAAGTCAACTCCTTAAATTTGACCTAATTAATTGATTAATTAAATAAAATTAATTAAATCATTAAAAATGCCTCATGAAAGGCCTTAGCCCAAAGAGATTTTATGGAAGCCTAACCCATGCATGAAGGCCCAAGCCTAAAAGGTTTTTTTTCACCCATGACCCATATACCCAATAAAAGACATTAAATGAATGAATTTAATGAGGCCAGATGACTTAAGGTAAAAAATAATCATGAAGGGAAGGAATTACATGTCACCATGGTTGAAATCCACCTCATTCATTTTGAGAACATATAGGATGGTTGGATTAAAGCTTTGTCATGGTGTCACTCCACCTCACCTTCTTTCCAATGAGAAGAAAGCTTTGCTCTAAACCCTCCCCCTCTCCATACTTGAGATTAACTTGATCTAACCATGGAAAATTGGGAAAAGATAAAGCTCAATAGAAATTCATCTCCCCTAAATCTTCCCTGAGCTTCTCTGCATCACCTCCCAGCTTTGCCAATGAGCTCCAAGCCTTATTGTCGCCTCTAATGGCTATTTAAAGGGGTAGGCCGTGAGCTCCAAAGAAGGTAATGCCAAATAGAGTTCTTCAAACTTCTGATCACATAAAACAAATTTTCTCCTCACACCTTAGGCAGCAAAACCTTCACAGAATTAGCCTATAAAATCCCACAACGAGCCCCAATTTTGGAGTGCAAATCAAGGGTCTTTTTTGGGTTTGACACAAACTCATCCAAAACTCTAATACAACTCTTCCAAGAGCTTTTCTAGGCTCCACAAAGAGATTTCCGATCAAAATTAGCCTTTATCATAGACTTCAACCCACTCCTAGCTGAAATCGTGACCCCATTTCATCAAGCATATATTAGGGCCCAATTTCAATCCAAATTGGATCAAGGGAAATCTTTCTAAGCTCAAGGCAAAACTCTGCAACATTTCCAACTGAGGCTACACTTCTTCGACCAAGGTATGGACATCTAGCACTACGTTCATGCTCGACTTTCACACATTGTGAAGAGAATGGTCACTTCATAAGCATCTAACCTTATGGATTGATTCGTCTCATCTAGATGAAGCTTTAGAAATAAATTTCATTGAATTTCATTGCGCATCAAGAAAGAAATTGAGATCTAAAGTTTGGACGGTTCTCCATTAATCGTCTTGCGGGGACGATGAATGGATGTCATTCATTTCCCTGTACCGAAAATGAATGGCTGTGATCTAGCCAAATAGCTCCGTTCATACGAAATGGGTCAAACAACGGGCCATGTGGCTGCCCGCGTGTAAAGCACACCAAATGAAACAGTGTCGAGTGTGAATTCGACACATTCGAGGATCCAACCAATCGACGCCTCAGATAAATAGATAATTAGGTTTTTTATTTAATTAATTCAGAAAATGCCTAAAATCTTTAAAAAATCATATATTGACACAAACAAATCATAAAAATTTGATAAAAATACCCATGGATTCAGAAAGATAAGGAGAATATTATGAAAGTAAAATATGAAATTAATGAATTATATTTAATTTTTAATTAATTAATTACTCCCTAGAGTAATTTAATTCTTACAAATTATTTACAAATCCAAAAATGATGAAATTTTCAGGGACCAATCTTTATGTCATTGTGAACATTCCCTAATTTTCCCAAGGCTATAAAAAATTCCTATAGTCAAATTTGCCAACTTTCACCAAATTTTGTAATTATTCTTAAAAATAATTATAAAAAAAATTAGAAAATTGGAAATTAAATTTAAAAATGTCTAGAAAATTTAGACTAACAATTTTAAACTCTAAAATGACAAATTTTAGCCTATGGAAAATTTTAAATGTTGTTTTTCCTCTTAGGGTTAAAACTGTAAGTTTTAAATTTACATTTAAAACCTTAGAATCCTTTAGGCTTGAATCTTGGCCTTGATTGACCAGTACGACTGACCTAATCCTATTCCTTAGGTCTAATTTCCAAATTAGACCAATAGTGAACTTAAACCCTAAATCAACATTGGGTTTAGTCACCTACACTGAACCATTGGTCTAACCCATATAGACCCAAATAAAAAAAATAATTTTCAACCTTTGGGCTCACCCAAATGAGCTCAAACCTTCTTAAACCTTAATTACATTAGGTTTAAGCAAATCAAATCCCAATTAGGTCTAATCCCCTATTAGACCTATTTAACCTTCTTAAATTATAATTACACTAGGTTTAAGGCAAATCAAATCCTAATTAGGTCTAACCCAAATTAGACCTAATGAACTTAATTACGCCTTATTTACATTAGGCTTAATTAATCTTAAACCATAATTAGGTCTAACCCAAATTAGACCTAATTAACCTAATTAAGCCTTACATTAGGCTTAATTAACCATAAACCCAAAATAGGTTTAACCCAAATTAGACCTAATTAACCTAATTAAGCCTTACATTAGGCTTAATTAACCATAAACCCAAAATAGGTTTAACCCAAATTAGACCTAATTAACCTAATTAAGCCTTACTTACATTAGGTTTAATTAAACATAAACCCTAATTAGGTCTAACCCAAGTTAGACCTAATTAACATAATTAAGCCTTACTTACAATAGGTTTAATTAACCTTAAATCATAATTAGGTCTAACCCAAATTAGACTTAATTAACCTAATTAAGCCTTACTTACATTTGGTTTAATTAACATCAAACCATAATTATTTCTAACCCAAATTAGACCTAATTAACATAATTAAGTCTTACTTACATTAGGTTTAATTAAACATAAACCATAATTAGGACTAACCCAAATTAGACCTAATTCACGTAATTAAGCCTTACTTACATTCGGCTTAATTAACCATTAACCCTAATTAGATCTAACCCAAATTAGATCTAATTAACCTAATTAAGTCTTACTTACATTAGGCTTAATTAACCATAAACCCTAATTCGGTCTAACCTGAATTAGACCTAATTAACCTAATTAAACCTTACTTACATTAGGTTTAATTAACCTCAAACCATAATTAAATCTAACTTAACTTAATTAAATATTATTTACATTAGGTTTAATTAAACTTAAATCATAATTAGGTCTAATCCAAATTAGTCTGAATTAACCTAATTAAGCCATACTTATATTAGGGTTAATTAATCATAAACCCTAATTAGGTATAACCCAAATTAGACCTAATTAACCTAATTAGGCCTTACATACATTAGGCTTAATTAACCATAAATCTTAATTAGGTTTAACCCTAATTAGACCTAACCAATTTAATTACACTTCAACCATATCAGGTTTAATTAACCTTCAATCCAAATTAAGTATATTTTTAATTAGGCTTAATTAAACCCATAAGCCTTAATTATATTAGGCTTAAGCCAACCTAAACCTTAGATTCAACCCAAATTGAAGTCAACCTACACCTCAAGTTCAACCTAAATTGAACCTAAACTAACTTAACCTTGAGGTTCAACCAAAATTGAAACTAAGCTAACCTAACCCTTAGGTTCAACCCAATTTGAACCTAAAACAACCAAAACTTTAGGTTCAAACCAAATTGAACCTAAACCAAAATAAACTTTATGTTCAACCTAAAGTGAATCTAAACTAAACTAAACTTTAGGTTCAACCCAAATTGAACTTAAGTCAACTCAAGTTTTATGTTCAACCCAAATTGGAGCTAAACCAATTTAAACCTTAGATTCTATATATGTTGAATCTAAATAACACCATATCTTACATCCTACCTATACTGAACCTAAACCATTTAAACCTTAGGTTCTCCCATATTGAACCTAAAACTTAAAACCTGACAGACTAAAAAATTAGACCTTTTTTAGGATCTACTCACATTAAACCTAAATCTTAAGTCTAATTTATTAGACTTTAATCAACTTTCATTAGGTTTAACTGACATCAAACCTAATGTAAATAACATGATGAACTAAATATAACCGACAAAAATAAAATAAAATTCACAAAAAAATACAAATGACATAAAATTCACTTTAAAAGATTTTAGAACTTAAACTTGAACTTAAAAATGCAACTAGGTTTGAGAAGATATTTTGGAGGAGGTAACTCATGATTGTTAATGAAATATCTTCTAACCACTTTTGGCTAATCAAATCGCAAACATACTGAATCGGGACAACGAAACCATGTGATCTTGGTCGTGTCATCCCAAACAAAAATAAGAGACAAAATTCAATCGATTAATAAATTGTAAATAACCTAAAATTTTCTAACCCTTAAGATCCAAATAAGACATTAATACTTAAATTGTACCCTAATGAACAAAGATCACCAAATATAACTTGAACAACTATGTTCAGATCTACGAAGATCTTTTGGACGACACAATCTGTGGTTGCTGACAAGAATCTTCCGGTCCTGGTCTAGACACCTTTCCGACTAAGTAGATCTGAATACCTTTACGGCCCCGGGACGTCGAAGCCATAGACAACTTGACCGGTTCATTTAAAAATTATTCAACCAACTAAATTAACAAATTAAGTCATGATTTCATGGTTAATCGTGTTTTGTCTTGCAGGTTTGCTAAAGACATGAGATAAATTACGCTTTAGATTTTCTTTACATGTTTTTAGGGTGTGCTAACTTTATTTTGTAGGGACGACATTCTGAAGCGAAAAAGGTGAACCTCAAGACAATAAAACAACAAAATAATAAAATGAAACAACATAAATAAAAACAAAATAATAATAAAACAAAACCTTTATGGTAAAATTAGATTCTTAGAACCCTATTACCCTAGGCTGAAACATTGATGTCTCTTTTCTTAACCTTGACACTTAAATTTCTCTAAGAACAAACATTAGTCTTAATTGGGAGTTTTCTTAAGTAGTTTTAACTTCTTAAGATGTAATAACTACAGAAGCTTTCTCTTATAGGAGTGTTAAAGAATTAAGAATATGTAGGACAAAGAAATCTCTCACTTCTCTTCATCTCCAACACTTTCTAGAGAAAAATTCACACTTAAACTCACGACAAAAACTTAAAACTATAAGAAAATAACTAACTAATGGTGGGAATGGCGTGGAATGTAGCTGTGTGAAGTGGAAAACTGAAATGAGTGGAAGAATTCAAAATGGTGTGAAGGGAGGGGGTTTCTGATTAAATTAAGGCCCTAAATAGAGCCTAGGTCTGTTCCCCAATAGGTGCATCCAAAACACTTCAAAAAGCGTCCAAATTCATCGAATCTTCTAGAAATAGGGCCTGCACTGACACTAGTGTCGTCGACTCCATAGGCCATCTAATTAATTCCTTCTGCTCTGTCAAATGACGCTAACCAATTTTTTAAATTCTCCATTTTAATTCCAAATTTGATTCTTTTTGCTTCATTTTTACTCAAAGTCCTCAAAATCAACAACCGAAAATAAAACACAAAAAATTCCTTCCATTAAAGTGCAATATCACCAAAAATGAGTATAAAATTTGGGTTTAAAAATGCATATATTTTTGGTGAATAAAAATCCCCCAAACTTAAATGTTACCTGTCCTCAAGTAACTCTTTTACTACATAAAAATATCACTTATGGTAAAGATTTTAACTTCTAGATTTCCATATCTTAGTTCACTAAATACAATAACATCACATAAGAAAAATTTAAAATAACTCTAGTTAACACTAAATGTATAAGAATATTTAGCAGTCAAGTCTAAGATTTTTTATTTTCTATTTTTTTCAAGGAAAATTGCAAATTATTCATATTAAAGCTATTTAGAATATTCATATGAAAAATAACTTCATGAAACTTTACTAGTAAATATGCTAATACTTAAATATAAGTTTAGAAAACGTAGCCAAGCCTTCTTCTTTAAGTTGATTCAAGTGAAGCCAATTTTTAATTAGGCATCTCCTCAAGCTTCTCCTGACATCTTTCTTCTTTTCTTTTTTTTTTCTTTTGAGGATCATTTTCAATCTTTTTTCTTTTCTTTCTTTTTTTTCATTCTTTTTCTTTATTTTTTTATGTGAGAATTACTATATCTAGATACTCATTAATGTTTTTGAACTTCACTATCCTCTTCTTAAAGTTAAGAACTTTTCACATTCGTTCACTTCATAAATTTATATTAGCTTTAAAGATTTTTTTAAAAAGTTTTAATCTTTTCTTCTTACATGAATCTCTAAGATTTTTAATACTTCAAAAATATAAATTTACTTACTTAAAATAGAAAAAAACATAGTCTTATTCTATCATACCAAATATCTTAATCTCTAAAATTAACCTTTATTATTTAAAAATTTTACTTAAGTTTACTATATATTTAGAAACATAGATATAGTTATCTAAAGTTACCCTCTAATACCGAAGGTCATGTTAAATTTTTTAAAAAAATTTGAAAATATAACTAATTGAGGACAAATAAAATTAAGTTTCTTTTCTTTAAAAAGGATTTTTTCCCCCAAAACTTAAATTTTTAAAAGATTTTAAATGAAGAACTGAAAAATTAAGGGTTAAGGAAAACATTTAATACATAAAAAAAAGACATACATGTTGAATGTTTTGATTTGAAACTTAACTCTGAAATATTGTAAGTGCTAATATGAAAAGCTACAAGTCTTAAAACATTAAATAGCACAAAATACATATAAAAATTTCTGAGAAAGAGTAAACTACAGATACATGCAACAAAGTACTAAAAACTAGTAGCTTCCAGCAGCTTCACAAATCTAAAGTTCACAATATAACATACAATAAAAATAAAGCATCACAGTCCACAAACAAATAGTCTCAACAATAAAATATAACTAAGCATAAACTAAACAAAAATCTGACTAAAGCATCACCAATCATCGTCTTCTTCTTCTTATTTTTCCACATCCAAATTCTGTTGTTGATATAGAGTAAAAATAGGGTGAGTAGGAAACTGAACTGAGTGATCACCCCTCATAACTGAGTGAACTGAACTGAGTGATCACCCCTCATGAATCTGACCATTGCATCATCATAAACAACATCATATTTGAACTTCTCTCTTATCAAATCTTCAATGTGAGAATTCTGCCCTCCATATTTTCCATTCTATGATCCATTTTCAAGATATCTCATTGTTGGATCATCATTTGCTCAATAAGTTTCTAGATAGTAGGGGTACTAGAAGTACCTGAAGTAGAAGGAATATCCCTGGTCCTACTTCTAGATCTCCATCCAACATGAGATTCATAAGTCCTTATATTGACAGGCCCAATAGGTTTTAGAGGTTCAATCCTCTCCTCATCAGGTCTATAATCAACTCCACCCTATTCACATAGTGTGAAGATCAGGGCAGGGTGTGCTAAACCTCTAGTAGTCTCTCCAAAAGCAATAGATCGAGTGTTCCTATAAATAATAGAGCCTACATATATCATTTTCATCTATTGGATACAGAAGTTCAAGATGGCTCTATCCCTTGTCACCTCACTATGATGGTTTGTTGGTATCATTCTTCCAAAATTAAAATAGTGTCAGGCTTTAAATACTACATTTAACATAGAAAGAGGAAAATTTATCTTAACACCAGTCTTTACTTTCCAGGTTCCTCTTCCATCAGTAAGAAAAAAAATAACCTCATCCAAGGCCTCATTCGTAGTAGAAAACAATTTGTACTCACAGCTATACACATCTTCTAACCGATGCTATACACATCTTCTAACCCTTCTAACCGATAAAATTCATTAAACTTCCTTGGAGTAAACTCCACCATTTTCCTACGAACAAACACATAGTCTTCAGAAGTCCCCTTAAAATTCACGTAGAACTCCATCACTACACCAATAATCGTCTCGGCAGTAAAGTAGTATAAATTCTCTATAAATCCCCCCACTGCCGAGCATTGATTAATCTCTCGGCTTCTCCTCCTCAATTTTTAGATCCTTGATCCGGAATCACTTTTTTTAGTTGTACGTAGATTATTGAAGCAAATGTTGGCCTTGTAGTTGACAAACTTTTGATCATCAAAATCAACCTTTCTCTTTCCATTGCTCATTCTAGGTGCCATGATAAATCTACACCCCTGAATAAAAATCTAAATTTGATAAAATCAAAATAAATTCCCAAAAATCACAATGTGAAACGTTTTAAACTTAAATCTACTAAGTTTTAAACTTAAATCTA
>NW_018165613.1:513176-515813 GCF_001263595.1 Phalaenopsis equestris | reverse complement strand
AACGTTTTAAACTTAAATCTACTAAGTGAGAGTTCTTCACCAAAGGATCTTTTCAAAATCTTTCAAAAAAAATCTCAAAATTTTGGATCTCGGTAATGTAAGATAAATCCTTGGTGAAAATAAAAAATTTTGAGTTCAAAATGTAACTCTTACCTAGTGAAGATGAAATCCAAACTTTGTTTGCCTTAAAATTATCTCAAATCCGAGCAATAGCAAGCCCTAGGTGCAAAAGCCCTAGGTGCAAAAACCAAAGGTGCAAAAACCAAAGGTTGAAGGTGACTGAAAGGGTAAAAATGGCGTTTCATTATGCAAATCGCAAATTTTACGGGTTTTTGAGTTTGGGTTGAGGGCGCTGTCGGCGCCCATGCCGGCACAGTCGACGTTAGTGGCCAAAAACTCATATTTTGATTTTTTTCAATTTTCATTTTTCTCTAAATTTACTCTAAAGTTTAATTAGTCATTTTGAACATTAATTTTCATCTAAAAATAATTTACAAAAAAGTAATTTCACAATTAACACCAAACGAACTTTTATATATGAAAGTACACTTTTGATAAATACATTTTTCTAATCACATTTCCATGTCCTAAAAGCAAACTAAATTATAATTTAATGTCGAAATCAAGCCACAACATTAGAATGCTGACACAAAACTATACACATAATCAAAGTTCTAAAGCAAAGTAAAGTAAATCAAATCCACACAATTACATTAAAAACATAAGTATTTTAAAATAGTAGAGAGTCCAACTTCTTCAATTAATCTGCCTCATCTTCCGTACTTTCTTCTCTTCTAATATCTCCCATAGACTGGTAATGAACATACAAATTATAGAATGGTCGGTACGAGATTTGATCATTCAAATTTTCATCGATTCATCCATTTTTATTGAACATCTACAACAATCCTGCTTCAGTTCTCCTAGTATGGTCAAAGTTCTTTTTCATTTTCCAATATAGGTGATCAAAAAGGTAGTTAAGATTTCCTATTCCATTCTTAATACTCTGTAGTTCTCTTTATATTTTCTTCATTCTCTTCTCCAAAGTTATTGAACCTCCAACTGTTGGTGGCATTAATGGTGTTGAAGCATGTGATGAATGATCCAAAATACAATCTAATGCTTCATTTTCATTCCCTATATAATTTCCATCAATAGGAATCATGGCTCCCATGGTAGTAAAACTTTTTACCAACTTTCATATGGAACTTGAGATTGACTGCAAAGTAGGAAAATTGTAGAAGGATGCTCAAGTCTATATATTGACCCATTCATAATAATACCCATTACAGATTTGAAAATAATTGACCCTACATTAATGGGTTTTTCCATTTGAATGTAATAGTTTAAAATGACATTTTCTCTTGCAACTCTACTAACTTCATGGTAGTGAGTAATTTTACAGATATGAAGTGCCATTATTTTGAAATTGGATTAAGCATCAAAGCAGATAAACTAACGTATCACTCATCTCTGATTTCTCAATTATCATTTTCATTCATCAGAAAATTATGTACTTCTTGCATCATATCTTTCATTGGGATAAAATTTGTATAATGACAGATTGGAATGTTTTTAATATATACAAATCATTAATTTGAGCCAGAGTAAATGATACAGCCTTACCTCGAATGAAGACAACTCCTTGGGTAATTCCATGTAAGTTAGCATAAAACTCCTTCACTACAGGTATTACAACTACAGTCTATTACAGCTACAGTCGTAGTGTAGCACAGAACTTCCCAATGCCTTTGTACAATGATTTTCTCGATCTGTGAACTAGAATTACTCACTCCATGATTGGCAAAGCCTCTCTCCTTGATAAGTCTCTTCTTCATTATGACTTTATCGTATAATCTTTGTGCGTCAAAACTGATAAACTTTCTTCTATTGAAAACTCCATAAATTGAAATATTTTTGGAATTGGAAGCTATGAAATTCAAAATTAGGAAGTTTCTGGACGTCCAAGTTAGTTTTTAGGACTTTAAAAACACCTCTCAGCGGTTGTTGTAGAGCAAAATCCCGCTAAAGTCTGCCAAAACCGTTCAGTACGTAAAAAATGTTAGGGACATCGTCAGCGCTCCCGAAGGCGTTGTCGGCGCCATGGTCCTTTGGGCTAGCACTATCTGCGCCCATTCTAGCGCTAGAGGCCAAATTCGCGTCTTTTAATAGGGGATTTGACAGTTTAAAGATTTTTAAAAGATAAAACTATTTTCACTGAAGTTATTTTTATTAGGATTAATTTGCATATTTGCTATTGTATCTGCTGTGTGTATTTTATAATAATGAAAAATATTTGTAAAATTAACACACTAAATCTACCATATGGGTTGCCTCTCACAAAACACTTGGTTTAACTTTGTCAGCTCGACATACCTTTTGTTTAGTTGGGTTGACTTAACATTAAAACTTCTTTAAATTGTGGTATGTTCCTTCATAATAATGTTTCAATCGATACCCATTAACTTTAGATATATTTCCAGTTTTAGGATATTTAATAACAACATATCCATAATGATAGACTTTAATCACTTTAAATGGTCATAACCATCTGGATTTCAGTTTTCCTGGAAATAATCTCAACCTTGTATTATATAATAGAACTTCTTGTACAGGTTCAAACTTTTTATTAATAAT
>NW_018165613.1:507670-513166 GCF_001263595.1 Phalaenopsis equestris | reverse complement strand
TCCGATCATGTCATATTTTCATTTTCTCTTTATAGATTTTTGCATTATCATATGTTTCATTTCTGATCTCCTCAAATTCATTGAGTTGCAATAATCTTTTCTCACCGGCATCTTTTAGATTAAAATTAAATTTCTTAAAAGCCCAAAATGTTTTATGCTCCAACTATACTGGTAAGTGACATGTTTTTCCAAAAATAAGTTTGTATGGGGACATTCCTATAAGAGTCTTATAAGCAGTTATGTATGCCCATAATGCAGTATCTAATCTAGCAAACCAATCCGATTTATAAGGATTTACAGTTTTTTCATGATTTGCAAAAATAAAAAATTTGTTATATTTCACGATTCGATATTTTTGCTAGACTACTAGTCTGAGGATGATAAGCAGTAGAGAATCTATGCATAATATCATATTTTTTTTATCAATTTCTTAGTTCTATTATTTCTAAAATGAGATCCTCCATCTTTAATAATCACTCTCGACATTCCATATCTTGTAAAGTTTTTTCTTAAAAAAATTTAGAAACACTCCGAGCATCACATTTATGTACAACAATAGCTTCAATTCATTGAATATATAATCAAAAACACGTAATATATATAAGTTTCCAAATGAAGGCATAAATGGTCTCATAAAATATAATCCCCACAAATTAAAAATTTTAACTTTCAATGAGTAATTTAGAGACATTTCATTTCTTCTAGAAATATTTCCTACTCCCTGACATCGATCGCTTGTTATAATATATTCATTAACATCTCTAGAAAGAGTAGGCCAATAAAATCCTGCTTGTAAAATTTTATAAGCAGTTCTATTGGTTTCAAAATGTCCTTCAAATTCAGAATCATGACATCTCTGAATTATTTGTTGAGTTTCTTCATAAGACACACACCTTCTAATAATTAAATCTTTATATTGTTCATATAAATATGGGTCATCCCAAAAATAGAATTTGAATCATATATAAATTTCTTTAATTATTTATTCTTAATATCTGGTGGTAGAATATCACTTACAATATAATTTACTATATCGACATACCACAGTGTATCTATTTCATCTATACTATATAATTTTTCATCAGGAAAATTTTCTAAAATTTCATTTGTAAAAGTAGTTAATATTTTTTTTTCTAGTCCAAACAAATGACCAGCTATTTGATTATCATTTCTCTTTCTATTAACTACAGAAAAATCAAACTCTTGCAATAGAAGTATCCATGTAATTTAATATTGGTTTAACATACTTCTTTTGCATTAAGTATTTAATAGCAGAATGATTTGTATGCACTATACATTTAGTTCCAATTAAGTAAGGTCTATATTTATCAAAGGCATAAACAATAGCTAATAACTTTCTTTCAGTAGTAGTGTAATTAATTTGAGTATCATTCAGAGTTTTACTAGCATAATATATTACATTAAAAACTTTGTTGTGCATTTGTCCTAAAATAACTCTAATAGCATAATCACTAGCATCACACATTATTTCAAATGATTTCTCTCAATCAAGTGGGACTATTATAGGTGCAGTGATTAATTTTTCTTTCAATAGTTCAAATACTTTTATGCATTCCGCATTAAATTCAAATTTTGTATCTTTTTTAAAAGTCAAAATAATGGCTTAGTTATTTTTGAAAATTTTTTTATTTAACTCCTGTAGAAACCAGCATGTCCTAGAAAACTTCTTACCCCTCTGACCGGGCGGTAGTGGTAACTTTTCAATAACTTAAATTTTTGCAGAATCTACTTCCATGTCATTTTTAAAATTTTATGCCCAAGTACAATTCCTCCTGCAACCATAAATTGACATTTATCCTAGTTTAGTACCAGGTTGATTTTTTCACATAATTCCAGAACTTTTTCTAAATTATTTAAACATAATTCAAATGAAGTTCCGAACACAGAGAAATCATCCATAAATACTTTCATTCCATGTTAAATCAAATTACTAAATATTGACATCATACATCTTTGAAATATTGCAGGTGCATTGCATAGCCCAAAAGACATTCTACGGAAAAAAATGTTCCATAAGAGCTTCTAAATGTTATCTTATCTTGATCCTCAGGAGCAATTGGAATTTGATGATAATCGGTATATCCATCTAAAAAATAGTAATATTTATTTCCAGCCAATCTATCCAACATTTAATCTAGAAAGGGTAAAGGAAAGTGATCTTTTATGGTGGTCATGTTTAATTTTCTATAGTTTATACAAATTCTCCAAGCAGTAACTTGTCTTATTGGAATTAATCCATTTTTCTCATTTACTTCAACAGTCACTCCTTTCTTTCGAACACAATGAATTGGGCTCACCCAAATACTGTCTGAAATAGGATATATAATTTCAACATTTAACCATTTAAAAAAAAAGATTTTAACAACTTCTTTCATTATTGGGTTTAATCTCCTCTAAGGATCAGCTTTAGGTTCATATTTATCATCTAATATAATTCTGTGCATACAAATCAAAGGACTAATTCGTTCAATATCTATTAAAGTTGATCCAAAAGCCTTTTTATATCTTTTTAACATTTCAATTAATTTTTGTTCTTGAATTTCAGTTAACTCAGAAGATACAATAACGGACAATGTAGATGAATCTCCTAAAAAAACATATTTTAAATGACCATGTAATACTTTCAGTTCAAGTTCATATGGTTTAATAATTGAAGGAATAATATTTTTATTATCATTTTGCAATAAATCTAAAGTTTCAAATTTGTCCTGAATATAATCTAAATTTTCTTCTTTTATTTCATTCTTATTCTCACTAAATTCTTCTTGCTTCAATTTTTCTTCAAACTCTTTCTTAAATTGCTCATTACTTAGATAATTAGTAACTTTCATCCTTCCATCCTAAACTTTCATCCTAAAATATTCATTGTCTTTTTCTATTGCAGGATATTTCATAGCTTTTGCAATATTAATATTTACTTCTTGATAATTAACTCTCATTATTAATTTTCCTTTTTGCACATCTATCATATCTTTCCTTGTTGCAAAAAATGGTCTCCTCAAAATAAACCCCAAAATAATAGGAATCTCTTTATCTTCCTCAATATCTAATACTATAAAGTTTACAAGGAAAATAAATTTATCCACTTTTACTAATACATTATCTATAACTCTTTTAGGATAAGTGATTGATCGATTAGCTAACTGAAGAGTTGTAGTAGTAGGGAAAATCTCTCATAAATCTAAAAGTTTAAAAATTGATAGAGACATAAGATTGATACTTGCTCCTAAATCACATAAGGTTTTTCCATAAAACTTTTCACCAATTGCATAAGGTATAGTAAAACTACCAGGATCTTTTAATTTTTGAGGAAGCTTTCTCTTAATAATAGCGCTACACTCTTCATTAAGTGCAACAGTCTCATAATCTGCAAACTTCCTTTTTTTATTTAGTATATATTTCATAAATTTCACCTAACTTGACATTTGTTCTAAAGCCTCAATAAAAGGAATGTTTATCGTTAACTTTTTAAGGATTTCCAAAAAAATTTTCAATTGTTTATCTTTATTCTTTTTGCTTTAGTCTTTGAGGAAACATAGGTAATGATTTTTTTTTAGAACTTGTGTTTGTTTATTTTCATTATGTTCGCTTTCCATCACTTTCTTCTCCTCATCAAATTCAGTTTCTCTTTGGATTCTTGTTTCAACTTCTTTTGAACTTTGTAATTGAATTGCTTTAATTTGCTCCTTATTTTGGTCTTTAGGATTAACTTCCATAGTACTCGGAAGATTTCTTGAAGGTCTGTTACTAAGTGTAGTAGCAATATGTCATAACTGATTTTTAATATTTTATAATAGCAGCCCCATGATTTTATATTTAATTTCCCATATTTAACATTACCTCTTCCATCGTTAACTTCTTTTCTTTAATTTGTGGGTTAGGGTTAAATTCAGAAGGATAATAAGGTCGATGATTAAGATTTCCTTGGTTCTTTAAATTTCCTAAGGGGTTCATTGAATTGTTATAATTATTCTAACTAAAATTAGGGTGATTTTTCTATTCAAGGTTGTAATAGTTAGAATAAGGATTTTTATTTCGATTATTAATATCATTTAAAGTTTCATAAGTTGACTGAGTATCAATTATCTGCCCTAATGAATATCAATTATCTGCCCGTATCAATTATCTGCCCTAATGAATTTTCCTCTAATACTGGTGATATTTGAGAATAGTTCACTCCAATTTGATCAATCTTTTTCAATATAGCAGCAATTCAAGATACTAAAATAGACATGCATCAGACTCATGAATACTAGTCACTCTCTTAGGATTTACTCGATCAGAGGGTGACCAAAGGAAAATATGTTAAGATTTTCATACCAATTTTATACTGATTTTGATGATATTGCACTTTAAAGAAGAGTATTTTTTATGTTTCGTTGCAGGTATGATGAATTATGGTCATTGGAGTAAAAAGATGCAAAAATGGTGCAATTTGGAGCAAAAACAAGCAAGAAATGATATTTTGCTTTCATTTTGCCGTCACCTTTCGATAAGTCTTTCGAGGCTTAATCTCTTTTACAATTCTTGCATATTTTTGAATTAGATTACACTTTAAAAGAAGGTTGTTTTCATTCTTATTTTATAGGGCTATCTATTAGGAACACAACACAACTGAAATGGGGCGAAATAGAGCTAAATAGAGCGAAACAGTGGAGCTGCGTGGTCTGCCCGCCGACGGCGCCAAAACGGCGCCGACGATGAGATTTACCCGACAAGAACAAAAAACAACAGAAAAGCTTGCCGACAGCACCCTCGAGCCCGCGACAGCGCTCGGGACGACTATAGACAGACTTTTGGTTGTTATGGGCTGAAATTCAATATATTTGGACGTTTTTTGGAAGGGTGCTTGTGGCAACTCTTCAAAATTTGTCCCTACATTTTAAAAGAACAAATTTAAGTTAAAAAGAGAGGGTTATGTGCGAGAGGAATGTTAGGAAAAGTGTGGAGAAAATTTATATTTCTTAGAATAGGAGTAGAAATGTAGATTTCTACTCTTTTGGAGAGATTGGAGAGGAGATTTTGAGATAATTTGTAAGGAGATGTTCTAGCATTGCATGGATCGGCGAGAGACTTTGTGGGAGAGATTTTCTTCTTTCATTATCTTTTGATTTTTGTAAACACTTATCTAGTGGATTTGCTTTGATGAAATGAAGTTTTCCGTTGTATTTTCTTCATGTTTTATGATGTGTTTCTCTAACTCTCTCTTCTTGTTTGGAATTAATGGCATGAGAAGATTATGCCGTTGTTTTCATTTTACTTTTCTTTTGTAATGAGTAGAATTCATGTTTAGGATTTTGTGATGCATGTTAGAAGTGGATTTAATTATCAATGTGATGGTTTTTACTTGCACTTTATTTACATTATAATAAAGGCCAGTTGTAGTGTTAAAGTTCATTGTAATTGCATTAAGACCCGAGAGGGTTGTGTAATTCTGAATAAAGTAGAGCCACATTCAGATTCCATGGATGGTTA
>NW_018165613.1:506791-507570 GCF_001263595.1 Phalaenopsis equestris | reverse complement strand
TCTAGAAAGAAATATGAGGAACAAGAATATGAATCGATATGAAAAGGAAGAGCTAAAAGAAGAATTTAAATTTGAGGACTTTGTAGGAATCCCTGGATTTGGAAAAAGTTGGGCTATTGATTAAGGATTACTTAATTGGAATTTTGATCCAGGTGGAATCGTTTATCGGGCTAGTGACGTTAAATCAAGCGCTTTATGGGAGGCAACCCATAGTTATCTGTGTGGTTTGATTTAGTATGCTTAAGAGTCATGATTGTTAGTGTTGTATTGTGGTTGCTTTAGTGTTGAATGATCAGTTTGCTTGATGTTTGTAGATGTTTGGATTGTAAGTGGTTTGTTTTGCTTTTTGTGTATCATGAGGGAGATGATTCATTAAATTCTTATTATAGTTAGATTATGGTTAGACTTGTCTTATTATAGTTAGACTTGTATATTCTCTTGTTGTAGTTGGATTGACGAGTCCACTACAACTCAGGTCTTACCCGGACTTGAGTTTTACAAAGTACATTATTAATTTTTACGCCGATAGTTCCATCTCAATTTTGTTACTTCCTTTCTTGGACTTTGTTTTCATTTGATAGGAGTCGCAAACCTATTTGATGAGTAACTTGTGGATGATTTTACACTGACCTTATAACGGCTAGAGGTGCTTAATTATTGGGATATGATGATGTCTGGTGTTGGTGCTCGAGGACCAATATATCAGGGATAATCTTATCTTTGGGATTAGAATCTATAAAATCATTTATAAGCACCCAATATATTTGTGTAGGGATTCC
>NW_018165613.1:504574-506764 GCF_001263595.1 Phalaenopsis equestris | reverse complement strand
ATGCGATGAGATGGAGGAAGAATTGACCTCATTTATCTTTTTTGTGTTTGTGTTACAATTTATAAAACTTGAAGACCATGTTTATATTCCAATGCTGATACATGCTATGCTAATTAGAAGTTTGTTTAGTTAATTTCATTCTAGCATGTTTAGTTTAGATTTACTTTCTACTACATGTTTTATATCTTAATAAATAATTATAGATGTTTTTGATAAAAATTTGTGGTAGACAAAATTTCTAAACTATTTTTCTTCTTACTTATATTTTCTGCACTAAATGTTATACATGCTAAAAATCAAGTTTGGGGGTAGGAAGAAAAATGAAATTTTAAATTGAATATACTTCCTTTTAGTTTAATATTATTGCAAGCATGTTTTAGACTTAATTTACTTACTCCTGTTGTCAATCTATCCTGATTATGCATGCATATAAATTTGATAGGATGTTGTAGTAGCTAGTAAATTCAATTACTTTTTCTTCATGCTACATTTTATGGAATTAAATTATAAATATTTAAAAATGCAAGTTTGGGGGAGGAAAGAAAAAGATTAACAATTTAAATATTTTCAAAAATTATTAATATGATTTTATGTAGTGAATTTAATTCAGAGAACTATATTTTCTAGATATTTAAATATTATGGTAGATTTAAAGGAATATTTTTGTGATGAAAATTAATTTTGTAGATTGAGATATTTAGTATAAGAGAATAAGACTATAGTTAACTATTTAAAGTAAGGATAAGATAAGACTAAGTTTTTCTAATTAAATTAAAGGAAATTGAGAAGAAAAGATATTAAGAATTTTATAGATTCATGTAATAAGAAAACAATGGGACTTTATGAAAACCATAAGCTAATATGAATTTATAAAGTGAAGAAAGGTAAAGAGTTTTGACTTTGAGAAGAGGATAGTGAAGTTCAAAACTAGTAAAGACTATCTAGATATAGTAATCCTCACTTGGAAAAGAAAAAAAAAGAAATGATTGAAAAGATCCTAAAAAAAGAAAAAAAGAGAAAAAAAATATATATATAAAAGTGAGGAGAAGCTTAAGGAAATGCCTAATCAAAAATTGGCTTCACTGGACCTACCTAAGGAGAAAACCTAAATACATTCCTAAACTTATATTTATGGATTTAAATCTTTTACTAGTAGTGTTCTCAAAAAGTTCATATCATTTGAATATTCTAAGTGACTTGATATTACAACATATAGTCATTCTTATATAGTCACAACATATAGTCATTCTTGAAATGAATAGAAAACTGGAACTCTTAAACTTCATGACTAGATAATCTTGTATCTATAGAGTCAATTTGATTACTTAATTTTTTTCTAAAAACCTCACTATGGTATTTACTTAAATCAAACTTATAGTATTTCTGAATTAAAACTTTATTACAATATGTCATAACTTTTATGTAGTACTAAAATTACTTGAGGAAAAGTAATAGTTAAGTTTGGGGGATTTTGACCAAAGGAAAATATGTTGAGATTTTCATACCTATTTTATACTAATTTTGATGATATTGCACTTTAAAGAAAGAAGGGTATTTTTTTAAAGAAGGGTATTTTTTATGTTTTATTGCAGATATGATGAATTATGGTCATTGGAGCAAAAAGATGCAAATACGGTGCAATTTGGAGCAAAAACGAGCAAGAAATGATATTTTGCTTTGTCACCTTTCGAAAAGTCTTTGGAGGCTTAATCTCTTTTACACTTCTTGCATATTTTTGAATGAGATTACACTTTAAAGGAAGATTGTTTTCATGCTTATTTTGTAGGAGGGAAGATTGTTTTCATGCTTATTTTGTAGGGCTATCTATTAGGAACGCAATGCAACTGAAATGGGGCAAAACGAAGCTAAAACGGAGCCAAATGGTGGAGCTGCGCAGTCTGCCCGCCGACGGCTCCAAAATGGCGCCGACGGGGAGATTTACCGAAGAAGAGCGAAAAATGATAAAAAAAAACTCACCGAAAGCGCCTTCGAGCCCACCGACAGTGGCCGGGACGACTATGGACCGACTTTCGACGGTTATGGGCTGAAATTCAATGTATTTAGACATTTTTTGGAAGGGTGCTTGTGGCAACTCTTCAAAATTCATCCCTACACTTTAAAAGAACAAATTTAAGTTAGAAAAAGAGGGTTATGTGCGAGAGGAATGTTAGGAAAAGTGTGGAGAAAATT
>NW_018165613.1:478478-504146 GCF_001263595.1 Phalaenopsis equestris | reverse complement strand
AATAAATAGGGAAATATACTTTGATGGGCGTAGAATTGGAGATTTTAGGGTGACAGACTAAAATCCCCAATTCGGTCCTATTGTTTGAGGACTGAAGCGGAGATGTTAGCCCTCAGGCAAGGGGAATGTGGGAGCTCCAAAGTGAGAGCCAGTATCCGCCCAGCCTAGCCACGGATTCAGTAAATAATCATAGGATTGGTCAATGTTCTTTATGCCTGTACCAAAGGATAAAGAATATGATTGCTCCTATTTGGCACATACAATATTTAATGCATCTCATTCCTTTACATTATCCAATTCATTACATAATAATAGTAGTTTTTAATATCTCAAAATTCTCCAAACCAATTCATCCAAAAAGGGGTATCTTTAGAATTAATATTTGTATTTAGTTATAGTTACTATCTTTACATTTAACACTTGCATTTAGGAGCAGTTGCTAGATAAAATATCATTTTAATCTACATTTCAAACTAAGGACTAATTGTAGTAGATTAGAATTTGACTAAGGACCTCTTACCTCGCTTCCCTGTGGGATCGATAAACGGGACTCCACTAGAGCCCTGTATTACTTGAGTGATACGCATACTTGCGTTTGAAATTGTGACTTTACAAAATCATTATAAATATATAAATCTTGGTTCATAAATTTAAGCATATATGAAGTCGCTGTCAGAGGGCCATTGAAAATTATTAGTAGTCATTTCTTCTATTAAAAAATATGCTTCATCAAAAGGTTTTGACATTAAAGATCCACCTGTAGCAGCATCTATAATAGATCTAAGTGATCCTACTAATCCATTGTAAAAAGTTTGAATTATTAATCAATCTGGTAAAGCATGGTGTGGACATTTTCTAAGGAGATCCTTAAATTTTTCCCAAGCTTCATATATCAATTCCCCTTCAAAATGACAAAAATATGTAATATGATTTCTAAGTTAAGCGATTTTCGAGGGTGGAAAATATTTAGCCAAGATTTTTTGTGATAGTTCTCCATAAGTTCTGATAGATCTAGGTGCATATGAGTTTAACCAAGCTTTGACTTTATCCCTTATTGAAAAGGAAAAAGTCTAAGCCTAACAACATCATTAGACACACCGTCATATTTAAAAGTAGTACAAATTTCAAGAAAATAAGCAAGGTTAGGATCTTCAGTAGGTGTTCCTCCAAACTGATTATTTTGTACAATTTGGATTTTTTTTGTACAATTTGGATAATAGTAGGTTTAAGCTCAAATGAATTAGCAACAACATCAGGATTTTGAATAGTTAAGTGAAGTTCATCTGCTGTTGGATTAACATAATCTTTTAAAGGTCTTTCTTGATTTTCATTTATTTGATTATCTCAATTATTTGCCATTTTGTTCAAAATTTTAATTTCTATTTGTTATTTTCAAAATTTTTCAATAATACGTTCTAATTCTGAATCAAATATATTTAATTTATCATTACCTTCCCTGACAACGACATAAAAAACTTGATGTGAATTTGCTGAAATATAGTTGTGTAAAATTTATAAAGTTGACTCCGCTTTACAACGATGCCAAAAACTTGGTATTTTATGAATAATAATATGAATAATAATGTTCAGCACTTAATGTTGGTATTCTACGTAAGTATACATATCATTATTAAGTAATATAAGACTTTTTTTTAAGT
The DNA here is from genome assembly GCF_001263595.1 of Phalaenopsis equestris. NCBI lineage: Eukaryota > Viridiplantae > Streptophyta > Magnoliopsida > Asparagales > Orchidaceae > Phalaenopsis > Phalaenopsis equestris. The sequence continues at coordinate 502,488 of NW_018165613.1, read as the reverse complement.
GCCAAATATCAATCACACGATAAAGGTTTAAATTTGAAATGAGAAATTAACTAGAAAATTCACAGAAATCAAATGAAACTACTATCACTAATTTCAAATGTTTAAGATATTATTAAAGCTAAATTATTAATTATTAGTAGAATCTAAAAATAGGGTTTAAAATTAATAACTACTAAATTATGTTTATGTGATGAAATTTTCTAATATGAAAAAACATCTTTCCCACCATAATGAATTTTTAGTGAAATGAGATGAGATAATTGGTTTAAGTTTGTATTTTGTCAAATATGAGTAATTTTAATTCTCCACCCTGATTAAGTGTTATAGAAAATTATTGGCTAGTCTTAGGTTTAATCCCTAAATCTGTGGCTAGGTTAGGAGGATACAGACTCCCACTCCAGAGCTCCCATTTTCGCTCCCCTGAAGGCTAACTCTCGCTTTAATTTTTAAACACTAAGATTGAATTGGGGATTTTTTATCTGTCACCCTAGAAATCTCTAATTCTACACCCAACAAAGTATATTTAGCTATTTATTTGCACTTAATTCCATGAATGAAATACTCATTCATGGACTTAAATGTGATTCCCACTCTGTTGTAAAACTCATACTTCATTTCCCGGATCATATATTTCACAACATATTTTAACAATTCAATTGGTAAGATCAAAAAGAAAATTAAGAGCATATTTTAAAAACCATTACAATTTATTTTAAATTTTAACATTGATACATCCACATTATTTCTTCCCACATTATTTTAACATTGATACATCCACATTATTTCTTCATTTCACCATATCTCAGAGTTGGGAGAAAGATAAAGGAAACTACTCGAAAGATACATGAAAGATACATCAAAACACAAATTTCATATATAAAGAAAGTTCATACAACAATAATAAATAAACAACACTTATCTGAAGCTTTTTCTCAAAATAAAACCTTTGTAGCCTCTCTTAGGAAATGTAGGAAGAAGAAATCTCTCACTTCTCTTCCTCTACAACACTTCTTAGAGAAGAATTTACACTTAAACTCGCCACAAAAACTCAAAACTATAAAAACAATAATTAACTAATGGTGTAGAATGACATTGAATGAAGAAATGTGAAGGGGAAAACTGAAATTAGTGGAACAATTCAAAAAAGAAGAAAAGGGGGGGGGGGGGGGGGGGGGGTTCTGATCAAATTTCGGCCCTAAATAGAGCCTAGGTTGGTTCTTCAATAGGTGCATCTAAAAAATCTTCAAAAATTTTTCAAATTCGTCAAATCTTCTAAAAATAGGGTCTGCACCGACACTGGCGCCATCGGCGCCCATTTTGGCGTCAGAGGCCATCTAATTAATTCCTTCTTCTCTGTCAAACGACGCCGTCAACACAGACCAATTTTTTTAATTCTTCATTTTGACTCCAAATTTCATTATTTTTGCTCCAAGTCCTCAAAATCAACAGCCTGCAATAAAACACAAAAATATCTTCCATTAAAGTGCAACATTACCAAAAATGAGTATAAAATATGGGTCTAAAAATGCATATATTTTTGGTGTATTAATTACTATCTGATTTTAAGTTGAACTGTGCCTTTTAATGCTATGAATTAGATACCATAGAAACTGAAAAAATCGTAAGTGAAGTTGTCATTATACAGAGAATATTGAAGTACTATAGCATCATGGATATATGATCACTAAACAATAAAATGTACCAAAATACTAATAAAAAAGAAAAAAGTTCAGAAAAAAACTTCCTAAAATGTTGCTTAGAATATGATCCATTAATAAGTTCTAATAAGGGCACAATGAATTACGTTTGAGTTCTAGGACCATTAAAGTGAAACTCCTTGAAGGTCGTTGGTGTTATTGACATGCTTAAAAATGTGCTACTTTTTTATATACATTTTATGTTTATTTTTAATGATATTACAATTTAATGGAATGAATTTTGTGTGTTTTTAGTTTCAGGTACAAGAGATGGAGTTTTGGAGAAAAAAGAGTGAAAATAGAGCCAGGTCAAATGAAGCAAAGGAGCACAAAGTGAACTGGCGCCTAAGCGCTAGTCCCTATACATAGAAATAGAGAGCTCGGTGCCATGGCGCTAGGATCTGACACCTAGGTGTGAGGCAGTTATTTCAAGCTTCTAAAAGACTGGCGCCTAGGCGCCAAAATCTGTTTTTTTTAGATAAAATGTATTTGGATAAATTTTAAAGAGGCTTCTGAAGCGACTCTTGGAGATTTCAAGGTTTATTATAAGGGGGTGTCTCTTCAAGTAATAGAAGTAGTTGTTGGGTGTGTTGGATTGAAGAGATTGTTGTAGGGTTGTTGAGTGGAAGGAAGGTGTGTGTTTGGTGCGTCTCTTAAGGTGAGGGGGTGTGTCGATTGTAGTAATATTGTAAGGAGAGTTAATAATTCTTCCAATGAACTTTAAAAAATTTGTTTGTGGAGAGGTTTGAGATAAGTATTTTGTGTTTTTGTTTAAGTTTGTTAAAGTTTATGTAGTAAACCTGATTTTAAATATCAATCCACGTATTGTTGAATTTTCCCCATGAAATTTGAGTAGTTTTATTCATCTTTCTCCTTGTGATGAGAGATAGTCATGGTAGGATTAGAAAATGTTTAGAATTGCTTTTATTTCAATGTTGTGATGGTATATTACATCATGCTTAATTTGCTTATGCAATTTGACCAATTCATAAGTTAAAATGTATTGTGAAAACGTAATAACCCAGGAGGGCTATGCTTTTCCTCAATTAGTAATTACCACACTAAACTTTAGGGTGAAGAAGAAAACTTTAGGGTGAAGAAAAAGTAATCTTGGGGTGAGTGCAAATAGATAACGAGATAAGATTTGAAGGGTGTAAATTGGTGTTTCTAGGGTGACAGACTAGAACCTTAACCAATTTGATATAGAGATTGGAACATAAGGCAAGGTTAGCTCTAATTGAGGGCTAATGTGGGTACTCTAAGGTGATAGGCTAGAGCCTACCCAACATAACTAAGGATTTAGAAACTTAACTCTAGGTTAGCCAATGTTCATTACGCACTCGGAAGAGGGTAAGAAATATGCATGTTTCTATTTGGCTCAAAACTACATTCTAAATTTATAAACATTTGATTCTCACGCTGATTAAAATCTCATTGCAATGAGAAGGATTTTCATACAATCTGAACTCTTCTACATAAAACTAGTTTAAAAACCTTTAGCATTTTCTTTAAGTTTGGAAATAGAATTTGTAGGAATTAATTATTTCTTTATACAATTTCAACCTTAATTCTTATATAAGTTACCCGTAGTTTAAGTAGAGTTTTACTAAGTCGATAAAAATTTTTTTTCTTCTTTTTGGGATAGATACTTTTGAATTAAGAGAAAGTCCTATATAACTGATACATGCACTTGTGTAGTAACCGTGTAAAATTGAATTATGGAGAAAAATGAGGATTATTTGTTAAATAACACTCAGTCGAGAATTAAGAGTGGAATCACATATGGGCAGTGAGAGTCAAGTTTTTGGCGCCTTTGTCTGAGTTTGAAATTGAAGTATTACATACTAAGCACACAAATATTGTGTCAGGATCAGTTATTAAGTGGGGTGGTGTGAGGAGGAGGAGAGATGAGCAAGAAAGTAAGGATACTCAATCATTCAAGCAAGCTCCCCAACATTTTTAAGCGAGGTGATCCAGGCATTCAGGAAAAAAGGCTAACGTGACATTATGATATTAAAAAGGCCAAAGCGTTAATTAAAAAAATCTCAAGGAAAAACTACTATGTTGGTCTATATGGCCCAAAAACACACCTTTTACTTGCAAGGGAATGAAGAAGAACTCTTTCACAGCATAGGGAAGACTCACTCATGTATTACTAAGGCTAATTGTTTTCAAAATAACAATATATATTTTAAAATAGAACAACGATGAAGAACTTAAAAAATTAGCTTAAAGTTGTCTTTCACTATTATTTCTCTCAAATCCCGCTAGACACATTACCTTAGTTTTCCGTAGACAATGAAGCACATACTGTTGAGGGAATTTGTGAGCATTTCAATAAAGAGAGAGGAAGCACGAGAAGAAGATGTGGGTTTAGCTGTCACTCTATTGTGAGGGTTTCGATAAAGGGTGGGACGAGGAAAGAAAAAGGTGGGTGAGGGTTCTGACTGATGAGAGAACATGCTGGAAGGAGCAACTTGGGTCTCTCGACAACTAGAAGAATCCATGGGAGAACCCATGACGGAGGGAGATGACGTCAATGCTAAACCCCATGAAGGGAGATGGAGTGGGAGGGGCGTACAATGGAGTGGCTAAAAAGAAGGGTGGATTGGTTTAGGGTGGTTAGAATGAAATACTAAGTTATTTTTAAGGTTTTTGATAGTGGTCAAGTAAAAACCCAAAAGATTTAAGCATCGCCGCCCGTGATCCCGGCCATCAGTAGCAATTTTTTGTGCAACCGTAATTCTCGCCCATCTAAATTTATTCTCATGCCAACCAGAGATGTGAATGTAAGCCCTCCGAAATCAAGCGTCTCACACGCACGAGTGAAGAAGATGAAACAGCGCGCGAAACTGCGGTTCGCGCGGGAGAGCACCTTTTTAGCTGTACTCGCGTATTCCTTAAAAGCTAAGGTTATAAATCCTCACCTGTGCCAACTGGGCTCATGCAAAGTTTAAAATCCTGGCGCAGATATTAGCTCCGTGACCGATCTCGCCGGGCCGGGTCCAGGGTCAGTGTCCCGGCCGAGCGCCTGCCCGTTTTTCTTCTTAACCTAATCCCGAAAATCTTTGCGCCTTCTCTCATTTTTGATTTCTCAGGCAGTGCTGAGGCTTTATCGTAAGGGAAGAAGAGAGCCCAGCGCGAGTGGAAGAACGAGCCGGACCAAGATTATTATAGTGGGGAGATGATGAAGGAGGACGAGGTGGAGCGGTTGAGGGGATTGGTGAGGGACTGCCTTAGCAAGCATCTCTATTCCTCAGCCATCTTTTTCGCCGACAAGGTGGCTGAGGCAAGTTCTGATCCCGCCGACATTTACATGCAGGCTCAGGCTCTCTTTCTTGGAGGCCAGTACCGCCGGGCCCTTCACCTACTGAACTCCTCTTCCATCGTCCTTCGTGACCTGCGCTTCCGCTACCTCGCTGCCAAATGCCTCGTACATTTTAAAACCGCAGTTGTTTATCCACCAATTGACGGCGCTATGTATTAAAATTAAATGCTTTGTTCTTTTGGTAAGGAGGAGCTAAAAGAATGGCACCAGTGCTTGACGATGCTGGGCGATGCCAAAGTGGATGAACACGGAAACGTGAATTGCCCGAAGGATTGCAGTCCTATGTACTTGGACAAGGATGGAGAGGATCGTGAAATCAACGTAAGACTCGCTTATTGTTCATTGCAGAATTTAAGCATTGATTCTTCTCCCAAATGCTCTTGTGGGGTTGTGATGGTAGCACTTTATGGCTTTCTATTTTAAGAAAAAAAACGAGCTTTGATGATTATACCGCTGTTAATCATAGTTTCCATTTTTCATCAAAATTTCGAAGTTTTCTGCAGAACCCATGAGCTTCTATTAATTTATCTATCTCTAATGTAAGCACATTAAAATTATTTTAAAAATGATTTTATTCAACAATATCTTAGTTGTCCTTAGTTTTAAGAATAATGAAAATAATTGGCTTTAGATGTCATTGCAACAATGTTTTAATTGAATTTTTCTTCAACATAATGAATTATTTTTTTTTTTGTGACAAATTGAGACGATAAGCTTTTTTCAAGTTCTTAAGTTAAATTGAAGTTGCATATAATGTGAAGTTATTATCTAAACTTGATTTCCCAATATAAATGCAGCATAAATTTGGAACAATTGTAACATGTATGCATGAAGGTTAAAAATCTGGGGTTCATAAATGCATCATTGGATGACATGCTTAATTCATGCATACAAAAAAAAAATCACAATCTGCAGGCTGCTAATTATTGTTTCAGGTTCAATTTGAATGGCATGTTCTTATTCTAATGAGGCTTAGTTTGATGCTCAAACTCGATTTCAATTTCGGGATTTTGCTCTTTAGTAATATATCTAATGCAATTGCAAATTTTGGCTCCACAACATTAAATGAATTCAATTACAACAGAAGGTATTCATCTAATTCTTCTTCAAAATGATACTCTTGAACTGCAATTTCTTAAATATGATCAATTTTAACCATGCATGATTTTTGTGTTGGCAAATATTTGATAAGTTTCAAAAGAAAAAAAAAAAAGATAACGATTCTTTTTAGGGTTATTGTTGGAATACGATTGCCAATTTTTTTTTTGGCCAAAGGTAATAAATAAATATTAATTTATAAAATATATTTTAAGGAAAATAAAGGAAGCCAACCTGCACTAATAACAAGAAAAGTTCATACAACATTACATCTTTGGTCAAATTATTGATCCATTTTGGAAATATCTGTAGGTTATGCCTCTCATTGATTGTAGATACACAGTTTTGATTCTCTCGATTGTTACATTGTATTTGTTCAAAATAATGACTTATTCGATCTCGTCTACATTTTATCTCTGATTAACCTAAGTATGATTTCTTTAAAGAATATAATGACGTACTCATAGGCCCATATATTAATCTGATGTAAGGTTGTGGCTAGGGTTTCCTAATGCAATCTAGTTTGAGATGCGTACTGAAAACTAACAAACAACTACAATCCTCAAGTCAACACCTCTAAATTGTAGCAAAAATCAGCCTATTTAAATGTCAAAACGCACCGCATGCTTTTTTGTTATCAATCAATGATTTAATAAGTGGCAAGTTTTGAAATTTACTAGAAGGCATTAAACAAGCATAAAATTTTAGCAATGATTGCAGTTGTAATATGAATAAATCCGACTTGTTTAGCACATGAAAACATTTCATTCCCATGCACAAGCCATTAGCTAAAATTAAAGCAAAAATAATGATAGAAATTACCCGGAAGAAAGAACCAGATACCTCATCGGTACAAGAAAACTCATCCAACCTGCCCACATACAGGAATTGAAAAAACTGAAATTCTATTTCAATACTCTCTGTTTAGTGATTTTTACATGCCTTGGAGGTTTTATTTATGGCTTATTAAAAACCTAATATAAAAAACATCTCTGAATCTGTCAATATCTAATCAAGTGCACAGATTTCAATACATCCTCATGAATTCTGGTAACATCAAATCTCCCATAGAAATTCTAGCTCTTGACTCGTAGAATCGAATTTATCATTGACTCTTAGAAATGCCGAAATAGGAAAGTGAACATTGTCAAAGCAGGCAGTTGGGGCAACTAGGAGTCAAAAGGAAGCAGCTGCAACAACAGCAGCATTTGCAAATAACATAGGCAACAATTGGATATTAGGTAACAGATACTTCTAATAGTAGGACTAGTTGGCAATAGAGGCAATAACAGTGATAATAATGACTAAGATGGAATGTAGCAGAAAACCTCGTAGCATGAAATAGTAATGTCGGAAACTAAGTTGGCCCCATTATAGACATTTTTTGCCAAAATAATAAAAAAAATAGAAAATAAGATCATTAAATTATCGAGTCACTAGGTTGGTTGGAGATTAATGTCAAACTAAGTTATTACTTGGCAAAGTGAAAATCTAACCTAATGTGAATGGCTAAAACTCATCTACAAGGTACTCAATAATTTAGTTTGATGATTGTATGATCTCAATCCTTTTTGAGTGCAGAAGCCTGTGCCACCTATCTATTTCTTATCTGGTTTACCTGACTGCACAAATCTTTGTTAAAACTCCAGCTCAAAATTTTAAAGTCATTTGCAGAATCTGCTTGTTTCTATGACTATTTAATCAACTGAATTATTTCTGCCATGTTAACTACATTGTTGCTTTGTTCAGCATACTATTTAAGGCTCATGATTATATTTTTCCATGTTTTGTGGCTTGATTGGCGCTGAAAATATTACTTGATGCTGGTTTTTGAACATTAAGCTCAAACTTTAGTCATGCTCTGGCAGATTACCGCAGCAGTTTGTTATTTACGTGGCAAGGCCTTCGAAGCTTTGGAGAACCGTATCCAAGCAAGATTATGGTGAACTTTTTCTGCTGCCTTCCATCAATGCCCCAATATATTTTTTATCTTTCTCTTATATCAATTTCATGCTCAATGCTGGTAAAATTATATCCTTATTTTTCTTTGAGGCTCAATTGCATAATAGCATACGAGGACGAGGCTCTTGTTAGAGTAGTAACTAAAGTTGCGTTGTATTGGTTCTATAGACAAAAATACATCTTAACAATCTTTAAAAAAAGGTAGAGATAAAGGTATGTGTGCTGTCCTTAACCTAAATTCTACTGTTTTAGGCTAGATTTGGCTATCTAGAACTCTATGATATGAATTAAGTTTGTAAATGGACTAAGCGCATGAAATTTTGAGGTTCTAACCTCCTTTCTTGAGGCGTGTTGGATTTACCAAAGTTTTTGAGCTTTAACTCTGTAAGTTGGATTGGGGTACATAGAATTATATGGTGAAAAGCTATGTTATGCAAGATTAAGTTTGTGGAGCTTTTCCATTCGAAGTCCTTTTCTTATTGTTAAGACCATCAAGATTTCCTAACGGAAAGCCTTAGAGGACTTGACTCAACATTGAAAGGATGTCGTAAGTTAATCTTGACATGTGTCTATTATGCTTATATTTATACTTTTCATGGCGAGGGAACTTTTTTTTTTTTTTATCTTGTTAGATAGGTTGTCATTAAATAGGTTTGTTTTGCATTTAATTTTGGATTGACCTTGACATGACCATGGTATGAATTTTGTTTGTTAAATGTGATGAAATTGCTTTTCCCCAATTATGATATTTTAGTATATATATAGATATTTGTGTTTTGATTGCCAATAATTGCGAACAGGGGGCACTTGAGGACTGGATAATAGTACTAATAAATGATTAAGGTCAACATTTATGATTATTTCCTTAAGATGAGTCTTTCATACCAACATTGTGTAGTATTTCTAGAATCCTTTAAGTTCTAGTAGGAAGCCTAATAATTAGAGAATAATTATAATAGTATACGAATTAATGCGTTGGTAAAATTATATTCACAAAATGATAACAGTGGTCCATGACCTGATGAGTTGGTAGTAGGGACCCCACAAATCAATGAGTGGTAGCAGAAGAAAAAGAAAAGTGGGTAGAAGCCCTGATCAATGTGGGCTCTTGATGGCAAAAATTTTGCGTGCTTTTAACACTCTTAAGCAAATGAATGACACTCTTCAGCAAATGAATGGATGTCATCCATTCCAAACTTGAAAGGAACTTGCTTGATTTTTTTTTAAAGGCCGCCTCTAATATTTCTATGGTGAGAATGCTAACACATTGTTCGTTTGTGGATTGTAAAAGAGTAAAAATTATACTCCTGCCAAGCTTCTCTTTTAAAAATTGACCATCAACTTCATTATGCTTTGTACGGTAATGTTAAATGGGATTATTTGCACTAATGATGACAAACTTGCTATTATAATAGAGTCTCATATGTTCTTTCCATTCATTCTTTAAATCTTTAATCCTAGTTTTTATCCATAGCAAATTATATATATATATATATTCATGTTCTACTAATCCAAGTCATGATTATCTCTTAAGAATATGGAATATACATTAGTTGACCTGTTAACCATAAAATCTATATAATCTGCATGTGTGTTTTTCAAGAACCAATTCCTCATTTTTTAGTGTTCCTTTGCCTAAATTTTCCTTTAAATATTATGGAGTTCAATATAATATATATTATTCCTATGAAGCACGGACACGACTCGACACAATACGAAGACATGACATAATTAAAACAAAATAGGGCCCGACATTTGGTAAACATTGTTTAATATTTAATTAATTATTAATATAAAAAATATATTTTTTCATTGTTCTTTATTAAAATCATCACAAAATAAAGTAAGCAATAATAAAATTTAACTTTATAAATGTAACTTATAATATGAAACCTCATGCTTATAAATTTTAATTTTTAAAATTAGACGTATAATATGTTTCAAAAGAATTCCTCCAATTTATCTACAAAAATTTAAAATACAATACTATATTAATTAATTAAGTTAAAATTTAACTTTTAATATTAGAATATGTATTGATTTATAACAATATTTGAAACATTTTTTCTTTGTAAAGGCAAGGCCTAAGTGACCAATATATATATATATATATATCACACCCTGAAAAACTTTTGAGGAATTACATATTTGTAATTAATATTAAGCTGATATACATACATGCCACCCAATTCTTTTTTATTTTCTTATCTAGCACCCTAAACTTTAATAAGAATTGGTTGGTATTTATTTAAATGAGTAAATCCCTCTAAAATTAGTTTACAACTATTTATAAATCTAATAATTTAATAAACCATAAAGTACATATACTATAACAGGAAATTAGATACATGTCACCCAATTTTGAGGCTCGGGATGCAGAAGGCTTGGGACGGAAGTCGACACAGATGCTAAACTTCTATAGTGGATGGAACACAGATACAAAACATGACGAATCGGGACACAAAAGACCCAAAAACCTTCTACGGGACTTCGAAGCTTGAGATGAAGAAGATGCAGAAGCTTCGACGCTTGAGATGACGCTGAACTTCAACAATCAGACATTTCTTGGATGCAGATGCACTCGAAGCCTTAGGACGAAGCGTGAGGAAGAAGCAACAAGCTCTTAGAACAATGCTCCAACAATAAATTGTGCGATATGACTGCTGTGTCTAATTTAAATTAAGTAATTTTTTTTTGACAGCTCGTAGGATTCGAGGCGTAAATGCCGAGTGGAAAACGCCTCATCGCAGAAAGGCTTAAGCCTCACTCACGCAACAAGGCTTACGCTTCGAGTCGCTGCTCAAGTGTCTCGATTTGAGGCACGCTTCAAGATGGACACATCGAATTTTTTGAATATTGATTTATAACTATTATCTCATTAAAGAGTGAAAAAAATTATAAATTATCACTTACGAAATTAAGGTGCTTTGACTCCACTAGGCTTCGATGGATAGAAATTTCATTGCAAGCGTCACATAGTTTGCAGGATGTTTAGATGGACTTCAACAGACATGTTTGACTTCTGCTCATGTTGCGATGAAGAAGCTTACGACTTCTGCTTTAGCGGGTGTAGGTTCAACTTTGATGAACAAAAGAGAATTACAATGCTCGGCTTTGACGAATGTAGGATGAATTTTTTATGCGTAGCTTCGACAAACAAAGAAGGAACTACTCATACTTGGTTTTGATAAATATTGGATGCACCTTCTATGCTAGATTTTGACAAATATTAGAGGGAGCTTTGACATAGTGAGAGAAGATGCAAATTCGACTATGAGGTATAATTAGGGGCTATATGTAATTTTCTGTTTATCGTGTTCCATTTTTTCCAAAGTCATGTTAAGCTCATGTTCGATGCAATGTCGAGATGTATCTTAGATGTGTTTGGGCCTGAAAATAATTCAGACACATATTCTGTAGTGTTGTACAATTGTTGGAGCCTGTTGGGGCTTTCAGACAAGTATTGGTCTCCGATACGTGTCCGACATGGTTTTATAAGTGTCGTTGCTACATAATACTATTCTAACATGTGATTCCATAGATTTATCATTGTATATAAATTGAAATGTCACCCCAAAAATTTAAGTAATGTTAGGTCTAGTATATGACTTGTAGGAAAGCCCTTTCACCGTTGTAGTATAGATTTTTTTTTTATTAAATATTGTGACTTATGAAACATTTTCAAATTTATAAAATCTCACATGGCACTTGACCTATTTATTTCCAAACATGGCTATTTCCGAATTCAAAATTGTATCTCTCTCTCTCTCTCTCTCTCTCTCTTTCTATATATCTATATATATATATATATATATATTTCTTTTGAGTTGAAGATTTTATGTCGAGTGTGTATAAATTTCCTGCCAAGGAAATATTTTAGGTTGTTCGATTATTTAATTTGAAATTATCTGAGCAAAATTTTTCTTTAAATTCGTCATTTCTTTGATGTCATTACCTATTATGATAACTTCTTTAACATAGATTGGTCATGCGGAGGCTTTTCTTAAAGCCATAACAACATTTAACAACAAGCCTTTATCCTCCGAATGTATGGTTGGCTATAGTGTTTCACAAATATTATAAGGTTATGCTTGAAAATGTTAAGAGTACAAGTACCTATTGTAGATATTCTTTTTAAGTGCTCATGATAAGTTTTTTTATTTTTTTTGTGACTTAATGTTATTCTTCTCCAAGTACCTATTGTTGATATTCTTTTAAGTGCTTATAGTTAAGTCTTTTTATCTTTTTGTGACATACTTAATGTTTTTCTTCCCTTTAAGAATCAACAAGCCAATCACAACAATTTTTGATTTTTTTATTCTGTCATATGTTAAATGGTTGTTTTGTAACTCTCCCATTAGATTTAGTTTGTATGCCTAAATTTTAAGAGAATTTGAGACCAATGATATGTAGGTATTATTATTATAGCAATGCACTTATGAAGGCTGCAACAATTTGATCGACTTATGGCAGTGCAATGATTAAAGCTGCAATAAGGCATGTTTGTAGCAATTCAACAATAAATGCTATAGCAATAGGACTAATTTGGGGCAATATAGTTCAAATGGAAAATTTTTGCTGTAGTGCAGCAATGAAGGATGCAGTAATGAAAAAAATAGGGGAAAAGGATGAAAGTGTAGCAATGAAAGGCGTAGGATTGTAGTAATGCAGTGATGAATTCCGTTGAAAGGGAAATACCAGAAAGTGAAAATGCTTAGGGCTTTGATGCCTTAAGAAGAATTGGACAGAATTCATTGATTCTGTTATTTAAACGTTTGTGTAACATTTATACAATTGAAGGAGGTATTTTAACAAGAAACATAATAATTATGATAATTACAAGAGTTTACCAATTGATGAGTAGGTAGAATAATAATTAGAGATTAATTGTATATTCCACAGATTGATGAATTGGTAATAGGTATCTTATGAGCCAATGAGGTAATAGCGGAAGATGAAGAAAAGGTGGCGAGAATGCTTATTGAGTGTGGTTCATAATAGGTGGAAGCTATTTAGGCATTTTAATGTTTTTATTCTGGACTTTTTTGTAAACACAATCCTAAACCTTATCTTTAATGCTTATTGCTTGGAGTTTTTCTTCAATTCATTTTCTACTTCCCTGCTAACTCAAAAACAATGTGCGGGGAACTTTGGGAGTTGTAATAGTTATCTGCAAATGCATTGATTAGTTATGATACTCCCATTCTAGCTTTGACCATTTTTCCTCCTGATCTTTGACGTTGTGATAGTTAAATTGTAATCCTACCTTCTTCCCTAATGGTATGGCCAAGGCCATGAGTTATGTGGGAACAAACACCGCTGAGATTTATTTACAATACAGACTCCTTCACCCGACTTGTTAACTCTTCAACTCTGGTGCTAACCGTCTCATGGGACCCTTATTTTTTTCAGAACTTAAAATTTCGTTGCATTGACAATAGTAGCAAATCATGGTGCATGAGCCCTTCATCATCTAGTTGGCATTTAATGACAATGCTCTTAACTGGGCTTAGCTTTGTATTATAATATATTGGAGTGTTTATTTATTATGCTGTTTACATCCGTTTTAGGTCATTGCTTTGGCTTACTACTGTATTTTTGTTTAGCTATTTTTTTTGACACATGTCCTAATCCAGTTTCGCTTGATGTTTGTTTTAAGGTACATAGCAGCTGTCAAGTCTGACCCTTTTTGTTATGAGGTAAGTATAGACCATGCTTCTCTACTCTGTGATCATTTGATGGTTATTGGTTAGTAATGGTGGCGTTTACAAAATGTATTGATCATCAAGTCACGACTTATAATACACTGCATGTTTTGGCCACTACCACTCCACTATGTACTCACCTTCCTTATTGATAATCATCTCTCGAACTTAAGAATTTTCTTTTGTCTATTAGTTTATATTGTTTACGTCATTCAGAAAAGTACTGGTTAAGTGATATTTTCTATTTGTTAGAGAAACTAGGTTTTTTCTTGCATCTAGTGCTGACATTTCATGATTCCTCTTTTCACCTGGTGGCAGGCTTTACAAAGTTTGGTTGACAAATACCATGCTAACATGTGAAGAGGTATTTTTTTTTTTTCGTTCAACTTTTTGGATTGTGCATGGTTGGTAGTACGTGAAACTGTTGCGTTATGGCTGATATTCAAAATTTCATTCTTGCTAAAGGCAGCATTTGTCAATAGCTTTTAAATTTATTATCAACTTAGCTTTTCATATGGCTACTACTTGAATACAAGTAAATGCTTTTTGTTTTATTAGGCGTTACAGAAGTTTTACTATCAATTTGATTTACTCTCTGGTCATACTACCATAATTAAACCACATCAGAAATTACGCCTACTTATTTTATTGATTTTCAAAGTTTAATTATGTATGAGTTCTGTAAGTTTTACTCTCAGTGTCTTGCTTTTAAATCATTATAATGCTCTGTAGCATGAAATTCATTATCACTGAACTTGATAAAATTGCAGTAACTAATACCAGAAATTCATGTTGAATGCTTGAAAACTAAGGTAATTTTGTTTAAGTACTTGGTCTGGGGAGTGAGCCAAGGAAAGTTTTTTAGATGTTGCAACATTCTGGTGATTTTTATCATACGACATGCAATTTGACAATGATGAATGTCCAGAGTGGGTAAGATGGTTTTTTTCCCAACTTGCTCTTTGTTTTCATTTACATTTGCAGTGTTTGGTTTAAGAAGATTCAATAGTAAGTTTTCTATATTTTAATCTCATTTCATGCTATTTATTATCAAATATTGTGTAAATAAATCAAATTTCTTGGCCGACGTTAGTTTACGGAATCTACTTGTGTTTGAGCAGCTTAAGATGATGGCACTATCTTACTTGAGGTTTGGATCATTGACATGGGGGTTTTCCTTTTTCCTCTTCCCTCCTTTCCCTTTCCGCCCCCTTCCCTTTTTCCTCCTTTCCTTTTTCCTTTATTTATTTCTTTCTTATTTTCTTTCATAGCACTTTCCTATTTTAAAAGCTTTCTTAAAACTGAAATATGATTTTTATTCTTTCTTCTTGTTTTAAAATCCTTTCTTATTTTAAATCCTCTTCTATTTTAAACTATTCCTAAAATCTGAAATCACGATTATATTTTGTTTTCTCTTCCTATTTTAAATCTTTTACTATTTTAAATTCTTTCCTAAAATCTGAAAACATGATTGTATTTTTATTCTCCTTCCTTGTTTTCATTACCTAAAATAAGTCCAGCCTCTTTATAAATATGAGATGATATGCTTAGAGTTTAGGGTCTTGTTTTTGATATCTGAATTCATGTTTTATCTTAGAGTTTTTCCCTTCGAGGGCTGTATCCGACGTCGAGGAAGTGCTCCGGCTGTCTTGCGTCCGAGGTGGTGATCGTCTCCAAGGGTCCGAGTTGTGCTCCGGCTATATCTCGACCCCGCCGAGTTATTTACCTGTCCGTCTGTCTTCTACACCCCTGCAAGTCGCTGTGGAGCACACTTCTGCATCTAACAGGCCGCTGTCCTCTACTTTCCCGCTGCTACCAGCCCACCTCCAAACCCTGTAGCAGACTGCTGCCCTCTACCCAGACGACCAACTGCTTCCCAACCTGCCATATCACCTTCAATTCCTCACTGCACTACTGTAGACTGATATCCAACCCCCTTCTGCAGTCAGCATGCTGCTGTTCTCTACTTTCCTACGATCCCAACTGTTGTCCCTCTACTCCTAGCTACTGTTCCTCGTTTCTGGTTTGCTACCCCACCTTCCAACCAACTTCCACGACCCTTGGGACACACTCTCGAGGTCTCCGTTTGTGTCTTTTTGTGTTTTGGTGATGTTATTTTCAGTTTGTGTTGTAACCCTCTTTTTCTATTAATAAAAGTTTCTTTTATGGTTTGTGTTTTTTTCCCTCGGTATCATTTGATATTAGAGCTAGCCCAACCCTAGTTTTATCTTAGGGTTTCCTAGCGTCGGTCTTACCCCTCGCCAGAAAATTTTCTTTTCTACCCTGAACCTCCCATTCCAAACCAATCCATAAATTCTCTTCGCTGATTTTCAAAATCAACATTCTCAAATCAAATTTTATACACCTTCAATTAGTCCCATGCACCATCTTTTAGCCTCCCAACCATAAACCTTAGTCATGCCACTAATGAGATATATGCCCGAGCCTACTCGGGAAGTGATACGGCGAGAGCTCCGCCCGTCTTCAGCGGAGACTTCAAGATGTTGAAGAGAAAATCCAGCAGGAGGTTACCCTCGACCGTGATCTGGAAGGTTAAAAGAAAGAACAAGATGTTAAGGTGAAGCAGGAAATACAACGCTAGTTTCTTCCAACTTACTACCGCCAAAAGTTACAACTCCTAGATTCTGAAATGGAGAGACCGCAACACCAAGCGACCCCACCTGCCTACTATCCAATGAAATCAATCCGCAAGTCTGTCACAACCAGAAAATGTTACAAGTGTTATGGATTTGAGTATGTGGAATCAAAATGCATAATTAGGGGGTGAGATTTGTTTCATTGAGCATGATGTTGTTGAAAAATCGGGCAATGACACAATTGATATGGGAGAAGTTGAAGACTTCTGGGAGGATTCTCCACTTGCAACTAGCGAGGAAGAGACACTACTAGTTCTGGTGGATTTCGAGATAGAGATTCCACCTGAGGTAATAGTAGCCGTTTTGGAAGGTACTGACTTTGATGCAATGAGCGTTCAAGTAGAGTATGAAACTGTGATATCTCCAGATACCGTTTCATAGGCATTGAGAGGAGCTACAACAAGACTGGCCTTGGCGGTCCAGAATGGTCACGAGCTTGAGGGTAGACATCAGATATAGGGCCACCAAAAATACAAGAAATACAACCTTTTCAAATGTTTAGACCTCATTTTGAGTTATCCCTATGGGGGGGGAGGTCCAATATGGTCCGAAGAGGAGTCATTTTGTGCCATGTCGGAAATATTACGTTGGATTATTCAGAGGTTATTTTTAGTACAACATGGTACCCATTATTGCCAGATGTCTTGACAAAAGAGATGAATCCCAACTTTGTAGTGGGCCTGAAGGACTTGATGAGGACAAAAATTCTGCAATGGGATCCAGGTCCCATATATGGGGAGGAGGTCTCTCTTGAGTGGGTGCGAGTGAGAGTGACACAGCTTGTCACACATTTCATTCCATAATTGAGTTCTCCTCACATACTTATTACTCAACTATCGCATGCTAGGCACGAGAACTCGAAGAAGAAGATTTCAAATGTAAGGGCTCAAGAGTTGCATTACGGGAATCTCCCTCTATATACAACTCCCTTCTTATTTTAAACCCTTCCTAAAATCTGAAATCTTGATTATATTTATTCTCCCTTCTTATTTTAAATCATTTATTACTTTAAATCCTTTTCTATTTTAAATCCTTTCCTAAAATTTGTAAACATGATTATATTTTATTCTTCTTCCTTATTTTCATTGCCTAAAATAAGTCAAGCCTTTTTATAAATATGCGATGATATGCTTAGAGCTGAGGGTCTTGTTTTTGATATCTGTATTTAGGTTTTATCTTAGAGTTTTTTCCTTAGAGAGCTATATCCGACTTCGAGGAAGTGCTTCGGTTGTCCCTCGTCTGAGGTGGTGGTCATCTCCAAGGGTCTGAGTAGTGATCTGGCTGTATCTTGACCCCGCTGAGATATTTATCTATTCGTCCGTCCTCCCTGCACCCCTGCAGGTCGCTGTCCAGCTTCTTCCTGCATCTAGCAGACCGCTGTCCTCTACTTTCCTGCTGCTACCAGCCCACCTCCCAACCCTATAGCAGCCCGCCACTACTCCCGCCATCTGCCCAAAAACTGCCAGCTGCTTCTCAGCCCACCAAATCACCTCCAACTCCTCCCTGCACACCCCTGCAGACCACTGTCCAACCCTCTCAGCAGTCAACAGGCCACCGTCATGTACTTCCCTGTCGTCCCAACTGTTGCCCCGCTACTCCTAGCTGCTGTCCCACCTTTCCGGATTGCTGCCCCATCTTCCAACCAACCTCCACCGCACTTGGGATGCATTCTCGAGGTGCCCGTTCGTGTGGTTTTGTGTTTTGTTGATGTTATTTACAGTTTTTATGTGCTACAACCCTCTTTTCCTATTAAAAAAAGTTGTTTTTTTGTTTTAGGTTTTCTCTAATAGTAACAATCATGTTACTTGTAGATCTATAAAATTCTATTTTTTTTAATCTATAGATTTGCATTCACTTCTGCATTATAACATGCTGATCTTAGGATTTGGTTATGCCAATAAATGAGACCTTTGTGAGTAATTGCTTTGAATGCCAATGGCTATTCATATCATTTATTCCTTTCCATTGCTTCAATTTAGACCATTCATCATTCAATTGATTCCCTAATGTTTACCATCGGATCTAAAGCTTTTCCCTCTTCTTGTGTGTCTTTGTTTAGGAATATAAAGGTTGGAGTTTTTTTTATTTGTAGGGTTGTTTCATGTTTGTACGAGAATCCATTCATTTAATATAAAGGTTAGTTTTTTTTTTAAGATGGGAAAGTTTCAGATCTATGTTCCTGCATGCAAGCAAGGGGAATTGTTTTTTTTAATTAAGCACAGGAGAGGTAACATAAGTGATAATTTGCAATTGTTATTCCAATCCCGTTGGGCCACAGTTCTTCAGTGTTGATTCTTCATCTGTTTCCCTTCATGCTCTTGTAGGGAATACAGATAAAGTGATAAATTGGAAGGACTAGAATCGTTATCGTTATATGCATAACAACATCATGGTCATTGCATCATGTGCTCAATCGTTTGATGGATTCTTCAGAAAATGGAGCTGAATAGTGGTGTTGATTGTTTTTCAACATTGTCATTATTTATGTTCTTTTGAGATTAAAATTTATTTAAGGTTTAGAATTCGTGTTTTTGCCAAATAACCTTAGATAATAATGTCAATGTTCAGAGATGTCAGATATAACAAATTCACAAGTTTCTTTGGTTTGGGGGAAATTGAATGGCGTAAATGTAAATTAACTATTTGAAGAGTTTAAGGGTACATTTGGTCCGATTATTTCTTCTTGAGAAACTAATTAAAAAGTTCTTGGAAAAATTATGATGGAAGCTTTTTTTTTGTTTGGGAGATTTGCAATTTTTCTTGATATCTCTAACTTAATTTTGTTAATGTAGTTTTTACCTATGTTATTAAATGTATATAGAGAAAATTTAGTCACGCCGACAGTTATTGACACCTTCAACATATTATATGGTAATCTCTATGTTGGGTGTGAGATCATTTGACATCGTTCTAGAATTCCTAGGTGTATGCAGATCGAAAGTGGTTTTGAGAATGTTTGGAGACTAATAAGAAGGAAAATTCTGAGAATTGATAAGGATTTGAAAAGAAAAAACTGTTATAGCTGCCGACGAGGAAGACGTGGAAACACCCATCGATGATACTATAGGTGATGTAAGGATGGAGGAGAGGATCCATCACTTGTTATCATCAAGATACAACTTCGTCACTAAAAAATGTTAAAAGTGTTCGGATAGGAAAAAAATAGAGAAGATTCTCCAAATAATCTTAAACCATAGAAAAAGTCCATATCCTTGTTTCAAGCAACATATTTAGACTAAGACATAAGTTAAACCCTAATTCTAGTTAAAACTAATATAACCAGGGCCCCATAAAAGCTGGCCGACCTTGTGGGGTGTGAAAATCTCATAACGAGAATGCTTGTGGCGGAAATTCCCCTAAATCCCATATCTCGATTCCGCGTAGTCGAGATTCACTCTTGCTTCACTCTCCTCTGTTAGGAGTCTTGGTGTTATCCTCTAAAAGTTTCTAAATCCTAGTAGTATAATCACTTGTTAACAACATTGAAGATAGTAGAGATGTTGTAGCTATCAGATAGGTCAATCTTATATGCATCGTCATTGATTATTTTTGCAATCTTGAATGTTCTGTTAGTTCTAGGTTCGAGCTTCTCAAAAGAACTTTTTAGGAAACATCTCATTCATCAATTTGATTCATACTAAATCACATTTTTTAAAAACAATAGCTTTTCTACACTTATTCGCTTATGATACTAGGTAATCTACTTGACAATTTTCTTCCACATGCTCATGTAAGGTTTGAATTTCTCTGACCTTGTTCTCTTCATCAGTGTTAATCTCAATAGCTGACAAAATTGTCACTTCCTCCAATGATATGAATGAACCGTGGTTGGTGATCTAAGTAACATATTTGTTGTATGCAAATTCAACTTTAGGGGGGAATAGAATCCAATTGTTTGATATTTTTTTGACAAAACATCTCATAAGATTTTCCAAGCTAAGATCACCACCTATGTTTTCCATTGGTTTGCTGGTGCTCTACTGAATGGAGTTGGAGTTTGTACCCAATATGTCTCATAAAATCTTTTAAAAGTGGCTAAAAAAATTTACAACTCTATTTGAGGTGATGGTCCCGGCACACTATGAAGATGAACCATCTCCTTGAAGTATAAATCTGCAATGTTTGAATCGCCAATCGACTCGTGACAATGTACGAAGTGTCTTCCTGGAGAAGCAATCCATAACCACCATCTACAACTTTACTCCGTTGGGTTTGTGGAAGACCTATAATGATGTTTATGCTCCCATCACCCAAGGTAACTCTGGAAGAAGGCTGGAGAGTTTATAAATCCATATTTTGCTCCTAGTTTTAGCTAAGAGACAAGCCGTGCATTATCTAACATGCTTCTCTACATGTCATATCAATCTGGG
The DNA here is from genome assembly GCF_001263595.1 of Phalaenopsis equestris. Classification (NCBI taxonomy): domain Eukaryota; kingdom Viridiplantae; phylum Streptophyta; class Magnoliopsida; order Asparagales; family Orchidaceae; genus Phalaenopsis; species Phalaenopsis equestris. The sequence continues at coordinate 481,671 of NW_018165613.1, read as the reverse complement.
CCAAGATAAATTCTCGTCACTAAGTTGAGAGTTTTATCCCTACTAAATATTCCTGTCATTGTTTTATTGTAATATTTTTATTAGATATCCACCTTGATTGAACTTCTGGAAATGCACAACTTATTATGGAAGAATAAATAACCATCGGGCCTATGATACCGCTCATATGGTCTGTCTATACTACGAGTTCAAATCCCTTGAAAGTCCTCATTAGTGACGTATAAATACTTCAGTACTATTGTTTTTGACTATACAGTAATGATTCTTAAGTGATAAAAGCTCATTGCATCAACTATATTACTATTATTTTTTTGCTTTATGTTTGAGTATAAAATGAAAAGAAGAGAGGACCTCAACACAAGAGGCATGTATTCCTCGTAGCTTGTTATGATTTTCCAATAATCTCAGGGCTTTATGATCAGTGTAGAGAGTAAAATCATTAGCTAGTAAATAGAGACTTCAATGATTGGGGGCTGCCTCAATGACATAAAACTTTTTATTGTATGTGGAATATTTTTGCATGGAGTCATTCAACATCTTACTAAAGAAGGCAATGGGATGTCCACATTGATTCAACATAGTAATAATCTCTATATTGATGATGTCTCACTCCATCTTCAAATTTTGATTGAAATCTGGATGAGCTAGAACTTGGGCGTGAGTATCCTATTTCTTCATGGCATCAAAACTAGCATGTGCTTTTCTTGAATATGCAAATTTGTCTGCTTCTTGTAAAAAAAAGCCAGTCCGTGGAATTGATGTACTTTGATAAATGATTGTGGATTTGGCTAATTGACGATAGTCTTTTTCTTTGTTGGGTCCATCTCAATGCTAGAAGCTAAAAAATGTTGTTCCACGAAGCACGTCTGTGGTATCAGAAAATGATAGTTCTACTTTGTATGAAGAACTCTATCAGTTGCTAGTGTTGCAAATGATCTTCCGTTGACTAGTTGTACTTCAGAATATCATCAAAGTAAACAATTACAAATTTTTCAATAAAGACTCAAAAATTCTTGTTCATTAGCCTCATGAAAGTGCTTGGTTGCATTGGACATGCCAAAATGTGTGATTGTACACTAATACATTTCATCTTGCATCTTGAAAACGGTCTTTCACTTATCACAGAGCCTTATCTGAATCTGTTGATATCCACTTCATAGATCTATCTTGGAAAAGATCCTAGCTCAATGCAATTGATTTAATAAAGTCATCCAATCTTGGAATGGGGAATTGATACTTAATGATGATCTTGTTCACTGCCATGCTATCAATGCACTTACACCTTGATTCATTTTAATTAGGCATAATAAAAGCTTGCACAACAAATAGATTGATGCTCCCAAGAATTATCTCGGGGACACTATATTCTTAACCTACTAATGTAGCTTCTCATACTCTGATGGTCGTATTCGATAGTCTGGTCAGTTAATGAGCATTGATCTTAAGATGAGATCTATATCATACTGAATCTCTCGTATGGTGATAATCTGGATGACTGACTATTAGTTTGAACACCATGAAACTCTTCCAATAGAGGTGGACAATCTCAAATATCAACTCATCCGTCTCTTGCCCTCCAACATCACCAAGGTCAGTCCTATTGGTGCTTCTCTCATAAAACAAAATTATAACAGAAGACACTATAGTTTTCTTGTTTGACTACTCGTCACTACTGACTACTTCAAGGGTAAAAGTAAAATACACTTTCTATCTTTGGTAAATAAGTAGGTGGTTTTGTGACTATCATGAAATGCTTTTCTTATCACGTTATCACGATCAACTCAACAAAATATGCATGCAGCCGTAGGCATGACATCACATCACATCTAATCTTGTAGCTTGTTTCTAATGGAGAATTCTAGCAGACGCCTCTTATCGACGTTGATCTCATTCCTTTTTTCAACTAAGCCCGAAAATATGGCTAGAAATGCTTTTGGATAGCGAGCCTCTAGAATTGGGTAGTGAGACTCAATTACGACCTTTAAAAGTTAGCTTCATCTCTATGAAGCTGCAAATTGTCCCCTTCACTATAGGATGCGTGTCAAAATTATTATTCCTAATCCACTGTTTCTCTCTCTTGTGCTTGGTTTGAAGAACTCGATGATGCACAAGTATCTCACCTCCATTCGTGGGGAGCTGATACTTCTCCCCATTCTCCTCATCTCCCGAGTCTTCACTATCATTTTTTTCCATTGCAGCATGCTCTGTGAAAGAAATCATTCTCCTCTTTGGGTAGTTGGATGCAATACATTCATATTCATAACACTTCGAATACTTTCTAACTGGGAATGTCTGGGCATGCTGATATGTTCAATTCTTTTTTTCTTCTAGTGCCAGCTTTCCCTCACAAGTGGCTAGTTGTGACAATTTGGTCGGTGTGCTCTTGCTGCCCAATCTTATGGTCAAACCTTGTTTGAAGGGTGGAGTGGATCTAATGCTATTCTGTTGCTTCTACACCTTTAGCGCTAAGGGTTGAACATCTTTCATGATCTAGTAGGACTATAATTGCAACACATTTCAAATAGAAACTCTCAATCCTCCAAGATACCGGGTTATAGTTTTTTTCTTTGGCTCTGCCAACTCATATTTCAATATGAGTTATTCAAATTCATCTCAAACAAATATCTATTTATAGTGCGTTAAGAGATACTTGTACTGCATCTCCTTCATCTTAGACCAAGTTATGATCGTTTTTTCCCTGACATTGGCGCAGGTGCTATATATTCTCCCACTACGGAGAGAGACTTTTATTCTTAACCAAATAACTATTAACTAACTTGATCTTTTTATTCGCTGTAATGTTTCTGTGCTCAAATCTCCTCTACTATCTGGAGCTGCTCGATGAACTTATTTAGTTTCATACGACCATCAAAATTCAGTAAGTTGACATTCTTTTCAAAGGAACCATCATTTTTTCTATACTCAATGCTTAACCGACACGACATCAACTCTTTCACATTTAATTCTTTGTGAAAAGGGTTTTTTTCATCTTTTCTACTCGGTTGGTGTTACCTCATTTTTGTGAGGTCTTCTCTTCTCCTCCTTCGGAGCCTAGGATCTAGCTCTAGGAGTTCCTATTGACCGTCCTAGAAAACTAGAATTGAGACTCACCCTTTTAGAAATTCTAACCACTTCCTATTTTTCTTTGATGTCCTGCATTTATGGCACATGACCATCGTCTTACGAAAGAGCG